>NC_063335.1:38712777-38753852 GCF_021869965.1 Rhincodon typus
GCCCAAAACGTCAGCCTTCTTGCTCCTCTGATGCTGCTTGGCCTGCTGTGTTCATCCAGCTCTACACCTTGTTATCTCTTCATCTATGGTTAGATGGCCCCGGAAGACTTTGAGCAGTTCTTGCCACCAAACCTTAGGAAAGACATACTGGCCATTTGGAGGGAATGCATGTAGGTTTATGAACATGATAGCTGGATGGCAAAGCTGAATTACAAAGAGAAATTACAAAAACCAGTGTTGTAGTCCCTAGAATTTGAAAGATTAAGTGGTGATTTAATGAAAGTTTTCAAGAATTTAGAGAATAGACGAATCAAAACTATTTCCACTTGTTAGGGAATCTGAGGCTAATGTACATAGTCTAAAAACTAGACCTAGACTTTTTTCAAAGTGACATTCAGAAACACAAAGGGCTGTAGAGGCTTGGAACTCTCTTCCAAAAATGACAATTGATACTAAATCAACAGCTAAATCTGTCATGAATATATTTTGTAATAGGTATATATATTAGATGATGGAACATACTTGAGAGGCTATATGGCCTCCTCCTGCTCCTATATTCCTATGCCCAGTTATCGTCTGATTTGGGACACGCTTGACAGGTAAGTTGTTCTTTTTAACCTCACAACTGATTTTCTATGTTTGTACAAGTCTTCAAATTCAATTTGTATCATTTCAATAATCATCAGAGCCTTTTGATAAGGTTTACTGCCAGTATTGTATGTTCTGTACCTGTTAGGTTCCTCTATGGACAAATCCACAACCCTGCCATATTCTCAGCTCTGACACTCAATAATAATACGTAATCTTTTTTAAAAACAGAAGCTTCATGTTCTGAAAAAGAAATGCTGAAAATCAGTCACTCAAATACTGTAATCAATTAATTATTTGTATTTAATTGAAAGGTCCAGATAGTTTATGACATTTGAAATATTTGTGATCCTTTGTCACTGCTAAATCAATACCAGTCTGAAAAGAAATAAAGGCAGGGAACACAACTGATATACAGTAATTTGTAGGGTGCAAGCTTTATTTTTCAAATGGGCGTATTGATCAATTACACAAAACAAAATCACACGGTGACGAAGAGAATAGCTGACCAGGCCCAACATTTACAAAGCCTCAAAGCCTTACAGAGGTAAACAGAGATAAAATCTATTGTTACATTTCATGGTAAATGTGTACACGACAAATTAGATGTGCAGTGACATCAGGATTGTCAAGTACCAATTGCCAGATTTAGCTCAGTTGGTAGCACTTTGACCTGAGTCGGGGGTATGTTAGTGCACTGATGGCACCCAGTTCCATCTCATTTACCTCTTCTCTCAACTCCTTCACAATTGTTAAATTATCAGTGTACTCATCTGACATTCCATACTGATTGAATAGAAATTTTTTCCAATTAAATCTTTCTACTTGAAAGATAGAAGCCATTGTTTTTTTATCCCTGCTCCAAACTCTATTTTCTAGCTATTGAATCCAATACACTCCCCGGCAACAGTCTGAGATGAAGTCAATCTATTTGCAACATTGGCGTCATCCTGAGATGAGCTTCTGACCTCTTGTTTATGTCTTCACGATATTCGTCTATTTCCACCTCTGTACAATTGCTTGATTTTACATCTGTCTCAGCTCATCAACTGCTGAAATCTTCATTTATGTTTTTTTTGCATGCAGAGTTGATCATTCCAACCTAATCCTGGCTGGTCTCCTCCATTTTCCCAACCATAAACTTGAGGCCATCCAAACTCTGCTGCCTTAACTCACAGCAAATCTGTTCCCCTATTAACCTTTTCTTGTTGATTTATACTGACTCTTGATCAACACTTTGATTTTAAATTCCCATTCTTGTTTTCAAATCCCTCCATTGCCTTCATCCTCTTTACTAGAATCTCCTCTAGGCACACAATCCTGTGCTCCACCTATTTTGGCCCCTTGAGTATTTTTAATTATAATTCTCTGCCATAGGTGGTCATGCCTCTAATTTGCATAGGGCCCAAGCCCTGGAATTCCCGTTCCTACCTTGCTCTACCTTGCTTTCGTCCTTTAAAACACTATCTCTTTGAACAAGGTTTTGGTCAACAGACATAATATCACCTGATGAGGCTCAGTGTTCATACTTTGCTTTGAGCGGCTCTGTGAAGTGCCTTGGGATGTTTCATTATTTGAAAATTGTTCACATAAACCTATTTTGTTATTTTTGTGAGCTCAAGCCTCATTCTGGACCAGAACATGTTGGGAGGTGGGGGGTATTTTATTGTGACAGAGTGGGTGTGAATCAGAGATAGTGGTGAGGGTTAACTTTCCGAAAAAATTGAAACAATTCAGAAAGTTGGCTCCAAACCAGTATTTTAAATATGCTAAACAGGCTGAAAGTCTCAGATTTATCTTGTTAATTTCTGGATTTTCCATGCACTACCACTACACCAAGCCCCACTTAACTGATAGGTCCCAGTTTTAAATCCCATCCGCACCCCCCCAACCCCCAATCCCAACTGTACCATTTCAGCTGCGGCTTCAGCCCAGGGAGTGCTTTATCATCGTAGTTGTCTTTCTGATGAGTTATTCAACTAAGTTCCAAACTACCAGCTCAGGTGTGCATAAAAGATATCAAGGTATTATTATCTGATAAAGACCTGCAATGTTATGGCCAGTATCTTTCCACTCTACTGCCCATAAAATTTATTTGAATTCAGCAGAGTAGAAAGGCAGGCTCAGTGTAAAATGAGGCGTAGCCTGTTTTGTATTTTCTCTGAGGAGCAATTTCATGCCCTCAACCTCTTCATTATTGATCTAACATCAAGTTGCACGTGAATCAACAGCTCACACGGTTCTTTGTCGACGTGACTCAAGCCCTAATGTTTAGCACTCAACAGAACCGATATGCTTCAGTTGCCACAAACGTCAACCACCAAGGCTGCCAATACAGGTTGAGCCTGTTGGTATGTCTCCTCTTTCACCCTGATCTGAGTTTCCTGTTTCACCTTCCAGATGTTGCTGAGACCACCCTGTGGCTCATTCCAGCTCCACCCTAAACTCTTCCACTGTTGAAACTTCCAACTGTGTCAGACCTATTTCTGGGACTATTTCTCAAAAGTTTTTTCACTAGCCTCCAAATTTTGAATTTGCACAAACCAGAATCTTTCAACTTGAGCCCACTCTTCATAAACTCTCACACACTCATCCAAATCCTGACCTTTTACTGCCCCACAAACTTCCTGTATCCCATTAAAACAACTTTAGGATTTTTTTTCTCATTTTCACAATTTTCAATCCACTCATTCTATTGGGAGTGCAAGTGGTAGAAAATATCACAAAATGGCTGTGAATGATTCTATTTTGGGAGCAATTGGTCAAGGCCACATATTCCAACTTGCAAACTCTACCCTTCTTTGGCATTGAATTATTCTGTGCTGCCCTCAAAACCTAGCTCAACTATCAATCATTTAAATACTCCCAGCCTTCTTGAACAGTTGAACTGAAATCACTTTCTTTGTAACCTTCCTAAGCCCATCTCTTGCAATATTTAATTTAGTAAAGGATCCATGAATATGTATTAAGCAGGATATGCAGCCTCCGGTGTTATTTGGGACTAAATTGTTCAATAGCCTGACAAAGTCCAGACTGAGACTCCCAATGTCAGAACAGACAGAGTGCTATAGTGTTGGATGTGCAATCTTTTGAATATGGAATTAAGCGCAGTTCTCATTGGTCTCTCTGGTGAGAGCGAAAATTCAGATGGGACTATCTGAAGAAGAGGAGCAGAATCCCAACTCATTGCACAGGAACATAGAAATGAGAGGCCATTTAGCAATTTGAGCTTGTTCTGGCATTTAGTAAGACACTGGCTTATTTGTGACTTAATTCCACCATTGCATGTCCGTTCATGGCTGTGTTCAATGATTCAGGCCTGAATGTACCTCGTCAGGTTAGTCTGACAGGAACTTGTGCATCCATTACTGGGTGCTAACATGGGTTGCTTTATAAGTCATTCTGAGTAAGAAATTGAAGAAATTGTACTTATTTCTGGCATAATACCAAGGAATTGCTTTAGGTATATAGTTTGCTCTTGGCATTTCAAGTATCTGAATAACTCCTCCTATTCAATGGGAGCCACAGACACATCATTAATGCTGTATTTCACATTTAATTGGATAACAACAATAACTCGCTATCTTAGAGAAGCTTCAACACGGTATAATATCCCAAGGCACTTCACAGAGACAAGAAGAGTTTCTGAACCGTGGGCGGGAGAGTTGCTAATTCAGTCATGACTGACATTCATAAGAGAAGATTTAGTGAAGGTGCATGCTTAATTGGTTATTTGAGCTTTGTAGAAAGATGGAGTCTGGTGTGCTCAGCATGGAACACTTCTCCTTTGTTCACAAGAATGATCCATAAGAATTGAGATCAATAATTTCAGAGCATAACCTCTATTCTCCATTCTGATTACAAACCCCTACACCAATATCACTCTGGCCACGTCTTACTGGCTTTGCTCTCAGCAGATTATACCCACTTCCTTATTTTCACAATAATCACTTCCACCAGTTTACATCTCTATTGATTCTTTACCAACATTAGCATTCCCTTTCTCTTTTTCTACAGGCAGCCGCACCATTTGTCCCACTTGTTCCTTCTCACCCTCTGTCACCAGTATAAAAACCATTATTTTTTAGTCCTTTCCAGTTCTGAAGTAGTGTCAAATCAGACCTAGACCTATTTTTCTCTCCCTACAATGCTGATTTTCTCCAGTATTTTCTGTTTTTATGTCCCCAAGATGCATAGATAAGCTGAAATCATGCTTTAAAGTATAGGCTAATACTTCCCAGTGCAGGATTGAGGGAGTGCTGCACTGTAAGAGGTAATGTCTTTCGATGAGATGTGAAAATGTGGCTCCCACCTCAGGTGGATGTAAGTGATCCCTGAGTGCTATTTTGAAGAGAAGCAAGGGAGTAATTCCCAGTGTTCTGGCCAACATATCATCAAAACAGAAGACTATGTTATTATCACCATTACTATTTGAGGAAGCTTGCTCTGTACAAATTGGTTGATGCATTACTGATGTTAAAAAAGGATTGTAATCACAAACTATACTTAAAACAAGAATGCTTCATTGGCTCTAAAGAATATTGGCATGCACTGAGGTTGCAAAAAGTGGAATAACATTTTTTTTTCCCTGTGTAGATGTAAAATGTTGGGAAGGATCAGACAATCTGAGGAACTGCTGATATGGCTATTGCACTGATAGCTGATCGCATTGGCATACAAGAGAGCATGAAGAGAGGGTATAACATTGAAAGCAGACCATGGAGGAAGAAGCAACTGATAGGACAGTAATTAGAAATCCAGGCAATCCAAAAATAACTGTTTTGAGAAGCAAAAATTACAATAGGATTTTAGTTTAAAGCGTTATGCTTATAATATGATAGTTTTAGGGAATAGAACACATTTTACTTTAGATTCATAAATCATTTCAAACTATGTTCTCAGATTAGTTATAGCACAGTTCATTTTCCCGCATTCATTGGCTCCGTGACAATGTATTATATTTCCAAATTGGTGTGATATAGGGTTAATTTCACCTCTGAGAGGATTATTGCTAATATGTGAACCAGCCAAAATCAAATTTATACTCTGTGTTCAGAATCCATTTAAATTCTTCCATTCCCATTACTCACTTCCCTTCAGTTTCTTCTTAAAGTGTTATTATTGGCCACTAGCTGATTGGTAAGTTGAATGGGCTAGGTTGCTGTCTACGCAGAGTGGCTGTAATTGTCCTGAAAGCAAATGTATGGTGATATGTGGCTCAGTCAGAATAATGTCCAAAATTGCTGCCATCAAGTAAAGAGTTCTTTAAAACAAGCTATCTCAAATTAAAGAAAAGTAGATTACAGTCACATAGGGTTGGCCATTGTGTGATGCACAGTGCACCACTACATAATTTTCAAACTTTGGCTTTGATTAAAGAGTTTGAGCTGTGGGGAGAGGCTGAATAGGCTGGGCTTCTTTCCCTTGAGTGTTGGAGCCTCAGGGGTGACCTTATTGAGACTTATAAAATCATGAGGGGCGTGGATAGGATGAATAGCCAAGGTCTTTTTCCTAGCGTAAGGAAGTCCAAAACTAGACGGCATATATTAAGGTGAGAGGGGAAAGATTTAAAAGGGACCTGAGGGGCAACTTTTTCACGCAGAGGGTAACACATGTATGGAACAAGCTGCCAAAGGAGGTGGTGGAGGCAAGTACAGTTACAACATTTAAAAGGCATCTGAATGGGCACATGATTCGGAAAGGTTTAGAGGGATATTGGCCAAATGCTACCAAATGGGACTAGATCAGTTTAGGATATCTGATTGGCATGGACAATTTGGACCAAAAGGTCTGTTTCTGTGCTGTATGATCCTATGACTGTATAATTCATAGAATGTGGGCATTACTGACTAGACAAACATTTGTTGCTCACACATAATTGGTCTTCAGAAGGTGGTGGTGAGCTGCCCTCTTGAAGTGTTGCAGTCCAACTGGTATCTGTTGCAGTTCGGTAGAATTGGTTTGCTTCCAAGATCATTTCAGAGGGCAAGTTATGAGTGGCCTAATTGCTGTGGATCTAGTCACACTTAAGACAACAATGTAAGTGCAGCAGATTTCCTTCTCTGAAGGGCATGAGTGACCCAATGGATTTTTACAACAATTCATTATAGTTCCACGATTGTTATGTCTGAGATCAGCTTTTTATTTCAGCTTTTGTTAATTGATCACAAATTCCACTATCTGCTGGGGTAGAATTTGACCCCATATCTCCAGAGCATTAACCAGTGCTTATGGGATGCTAGTGCAATGTCATTACTCGTTTTCCACCATCATCTTCTAAAATTAGATGCATAGTAACATTTCCCTATCCTATACCCCAGGAGCATGTCTCAGTCCCATCCTAACGTCTATTAATTTGTTTTTATTTAGTCGTGGGATGAGAGTGCCATAGCAAATTTTTTCTCATTTCCTACTTGCTTTTCAGAAGATGGCAATGAATGAATTCTTGAACTGTGTAGTTCATCTTCTGCTGATGCACCTGTAGTGGGTTAGTAAGGGAGTTCAGCATTTTCCAGTGACAGTGAAGTATTCCATCACTTTCTTAGTCTTGTGCTTTATAGTTGCTGGTCAGGATTAATTGACCCAGAATTCTCAGTCTTTAATCTGCTTTTACAGCCACAGTATTTATGTGGCTGACCCAGATCAGTTCCTAATAACTCCCAGGATGTTAGTGTGAAAGATTCAGTGATGGAATACTATTGAAGGCAAGGGAAAAATGTTAGATTCTCTCTTAATGTTGATAATCATTGCCTGACATTTGTGTGGCTCAAATGTTACTTTCCACTGATCAGCTCAAGACTGATGGTACAAATTTTCGTGCATGTGGACATAGACTGCTTCAATTTTTTGAGGAACTGCAAATGGCATTGACATTGTTCAATCATCCCCATTTCTGAACTGCAAATGGCGTCATAGAACTTTTCAGCACAAGAACGGACCCTTCGGCCCACGATGTTGTGCTGAACATGATGCCAAATGAAACTAATCCCTTCTGCTTGCCATTGGTACATAATCCCTCCATTCCTTGCATATTCATATGCTTATCTAAAAGTCCCTTAAATGCCCCTATTGCATCTGCCTCCACCACCACCTTTTGTGTGTTCCAAACTCCTACCACTCACCGTGTGAAAAACTCACCCCTCACATCTCCTTTGAACTTTGCTCCTCTAAACTTAAATGCATGCCCCCTAGTATTAGACATTACAACTCTGGGAAAAAGATTCTGACCGTCAACCCTATCTATGCATCTCATAATTTTAGAGGCTTCTATCAAGTCTCCCCTCACCTTGCATAGCTCGAGAGAAAACAACCCGAGTTTTTCTAGCATATCCTTACAGCTCATACCCTCTAATCCAGGCAGCATCCTAGTAAACCTCTTCTGCAATCTCTCCAAAGCCTCCACATCCTTCCTGTAATGTGGCGACCAGAATTGAATGCAACACTCTAAATGTGGCCTAACCAAAGTCTTACAAAGCTGCAACATGACATCCTGACTCTTGTACTCAATTCTCCAACCAATAAATGCAAGCATGCCATACGCCTTCTTTACCACCCTATCTATTTGCGTGGCTACTTTCAGGGAGCTATGGACTTGAACCCCAAGATCCTTCTGTACACCAATGCTGTTCAGAGTCCTGCCATTAACTGTATACATTTCCTTATCATTTGATCCCCCAAAGTGCAGCACCTCACACTTACCTGGATTAAACTCCATCTGCCATTTCTCCGCCTATGTCTGCAACTGATCTATATCCTGCTATTTCCTTCAACAACCTTCTACACTATCTACAACTCCACTGATCTCTGCATCATCTGTAAACTCACTAACCCACCCATCTACATTTTCATCCAAGTCATTTATATATATTACAAATAGCAGAGGTTCCAGTATGGATCCCTGTGGAACACTACTATTTACAATCTCCGTCCTGAAACACACTCTTCTACCACTACCCTCTGCCTTCTATGGGCAAGCCACTTCTGAATCCACGTGGCCAAATCATCGTGGCCCCCATGTACCTTAATCTTCTGGATGAGGCTACCATGAGGGACCTTGTCGAAGGCCATACTAAAATCCATGTAAACAACATCCACTACTCTACCCTCATCGATCACCTTTGTCACCACCTCGAAAAATTCAATCAAGTTAGTAAGTCATGACCTGCTCTGTACAAAACCATACTGACTGTCCCTAATTTGGCCGTGCTTTTCCTAATGTGCGCAAATCCTATCCCTAAGAATTCTCTCCAATAGCTTCCCAACCATCGATGTAAGAATCACCAATCTGTAGTTTCCTGTATTATCCCTATTTCCCTTCTTGAACAGAAGAACAATGTTAGCTACTCGCCAGTCCTCCTGGACCTCTCTATTGGTTTGCAAGGGTTCAAAGGTCTTAGTCAAGGCCCCAGCAATTTCCTGTCTTGCATCTGTCAATAACCTGGGCTAAATACCATCGGGCCCTAGAGACTTAGTCACCTTAGTGCTCTTCAAGAGATTCATCACCACTTCTTTCTTGATCTCAAAATGCCCTAGCATGTTAGCATGCTCCACACAAATCTCACTATCCTCCATAGCCTTTTCCTGGGTGAATACCAATTCAAAGTACTCATTTAGGATCTCACCCACATTCTCTCCCTCCAAGCACAAGTTTCCTCCTTTATCTTTGAGTGGTTCTATCTTCTCCCAAGTTATCCTGTTGTTTTTAATGTATCCATAGAATACCTTGGGATTCTCTTTAACCCTACTTGCCAAGGTCATTTCATGGCCCCTTCTTGCTCTCCTAATTTCCTGCTTGAGTACTTTCTTGCTTTCCTTATATTCCTCACAGAGTCTGTCCAATTTTAGCTTCCTAAACCTTACATGTGCTTCTTTTTCCCTTTTGACTAAATTCACAACCTCCTTTGTTATCCAAGGGTCCATTACCTTGCCATCCTTATCCTTCCTCCTTACTGGAACATGCTGATCTTGAACTCTGTCCAACAGGACTCTCCCAAACAGTTCCCACATGTCAAAAGAGTGCTTGCCTGATAACAGCTCCTCCCAATTAACACTACCTAGTTCCTGCCTAATACTAACATAATTTTCCCTCCCCCCAATTTAGTACCTTCCCACAATGTCCTGACTTATCCTTGTTCATAGCTTTCTTAAAACTTAAGGAGTTGTGATCACTGTTACCAAAATGCTCTACCACTGAAAGGTCAGTCACCTGACCAGGCTCATTAGCCAATACAAGCTCTAGTATGGCCCTTTCTCTAGTTGGACATACTGTTTCAAGAAACCCTCTTGGATGCACTTAACAAATTCTGCCCCATTTAAGCTCTTTGCTCTAAGGGAGTCCCAGTCAATACCATGGAAGTTAAAGTCACCCACTGTGCCAACTCTGTTTTTATTGCACCTCTCCATAATCTGCCTACGTACTTGTTCCTCAATCTCTCGGTGGCTGTTGGGAGGCCTACAGAATATTCCGATCAGAGTGATAGCACCCATCTTATTTTTGAGCTGTACCCATATTACCCCAGTAGATTAGCCCCGCAATATGTCCTCTCTAAGTGCAGATGTAACATTCTCCCTGATTAGTAGTGCAACTCCTCCACCTCTTTTACCTTCCTTTCTATCTTGACTAAAACAACGAAACCCTGGAACATTGAGCAGCCAGTCCTATCTCTCTCTCTCTCTCAACCAAGTCTCTGTAATGGCCACAGTATCATAGTCCCATGTACTGATCCAGACTCTGAGCTCATCTGCCTTACCTTAATATTCTTTGGGTTGAAATAAACACACTTCAGCCCATTAGTACCATCATGTTCATTTACATGTCTCTGCCTGTCCTTTCTTTCTGACTTACTGGTTCTAACATCTACCTTTCCCTCAATCCCTCCACTTGCTGAGCTGCTGCTTTGGTTCCCAGTCTCCTGCCACTCCAGTTTAAATCCTGCCGAATAGCACTAGTGAACCTCTCTGTGAGGAAATTGGTTCCTCTCTAGTTTAGGTGCAACCCATCCCTCTTGTACAGGTCACCCTTGCCCTAGAAGAAGTCCCAATGATCCAAGAATCTGTAACCCTGTCCCCTGCACCAGCTCCTTAGCCATGCATTCATTTGACCTATCTTTCTATTCCTTGCCTCACTAGCAGATGGCACAGAAAGTAACAGGTAGAGATTGCTATTCTCAAGGTTTTGCTTTTCAGCCTAAATCCTAATTCCCTGTACTCACTCTGCAGGACTCCATCCCTCTTTCTACCTATATTGTTGGTACCAATGTGCACCACGACCTCTGGCTGCTCACCCTCCCTCTTAAGAATTGCGTGCAACCGCTCAGAGACATCCTTGACCCTGGCACCAGAGAGGCAAAACACACCATCCTGGAGTCTCGGACACAGCCACAGAAATGCCTGTCTGTGTC
Source organism: Rhincodon typus (assembly GCF_021869965.1). Lineage (NCBI taxonomy): Eukaryota > Metazoa > Chordata > Chondrichthyes > Orectolobiformes > Rhincodontidae > Rhincodon > Rhincodon typus. Next base: position 38,723,766 of record NC_063335.1, read on the forward strand.
CCTAACTAGCAAGTCTCCGATCATTATCACTCGCTCGGATCTTGCCCGACCCTGGTCTACAACAGAGCCAGTTGTGGTGCCACAGGCCTGGCTGCTACTTTTATACTCCCCTGAGAGGCTATCACGCCCCTACAGTATCCAAAATGATATACCTATTAGAGAGGGCAATAGCCACTGGAAAATCCTGTACCACCTACTTATCTCTCCTGGTGGTCACCCATCTACCTGACTGAACCTTTGGTGTGACCACCTCCCTGTAACAAGTGTCTATCAAACTATCTGCCCCCTGTATGCTCCTCAGTGTGTCCAACTGCTGCTCCAACCAAACAACGCAGTCTGTGAGGAGTTGCACACTTCCTGCAAACATTGTTATCAGGGGTGCTAGTCTGCTCCCTGATCTGGCAGGAGGAGTACACCCCACTGTCCTAACTGCCATCTCCGCCCCTTTACACTCAGAGAGATAAAAGAATCTTTCCTTGCCTGCCTTACTCAGTGAAGCCCAGTATTCACCTAAGCGTGCACTTATACCAACCACTGCACTAACTGGTTCCTTAAATTACAGTGCAATCTTTACAAGCAGACCAAATAAACTATAGGCTACAACAAACTTCCTATCAGTCTCTCTTAATGTCTCTCCTTTTATTTAGTTACAGGAGAAAGGAAGGATAGAAACACTACAGTAATGCAATGTTTGGGGCTTAGTGTTCCTTGACACTGAATTCTTCCTCACTCTGCTGATTGGTTGTGGTGCCAACTTCTCCCAGAATGCTCAGTAAAGTCTCTCAGCATCCTCTATTGGAGGGAAGGTCATTGATAAAGCAGCTGAAGATGTTTGGGCTGAGAACAATACCCTGAGGAACTTCTGCAGACATGTCTTGGAGTTCAGATGATTGACGTCCAACAGCCACAAGCATCTTCCTTTATGTTAGGTATGACTCCAACCAATGTTGAGCTTTTTATTGATTCCCAGTGCCTCCAGTTTCACTAGAGTTCCTAGATGCTTCACCTGGTCGAAGGCTGCCTCAATGCTAAGGCTGTCACTCTTGCCTCTCCTCTGGAATTCAGCTCTTTCATCTGTATTTGGTCCAAGGTGATTTCCCTTATTATACCATTGGAGCAGTTTTTTTTCAATTTCTGACAACAACCCTCATTCAGTCTTTGCAGTTCTTACATACACACACATAACTGACTGAAACTTACCCAAATTTATTTCACATAGGACATCAGATAGAGAGAACTTTTATTCCATCAGTCTGACCTTGTTTTGAGCCCAGGTGCCAGAGTGAAATGTCGGGACCTGACCCACTATGCCAGAACAGATCTCCAATGATTGAAGTTTTGAAGCTAATGCAGGGGAATCATTCCCATTTTAGAAACAGCAAATTGCAGTTTGGCAATTTTAAATGAATTTAATTTATCAAAGCATGCTCAGTTCCCATGCTATAAAGGTGACATAATTCTAGATGGGATTCGATCGTAACTAATTTCCTGTGGCTTTTGTAGGGAAAATGAAAACTATATTTTTATTCCCTTGAAGTGGTTAGATCACTTATGGATGGATTGATGCTCAGTTTTGTGGATTTTGTTCCATTTAACTTATATGACACATTTGACAAACAGCCGTTTGGAAAATGGAAAACACCGACTTGGGTCATAAAAGTGTCTATAACAATATAAAAGAAAAATGATTCACAGGAGCATCATTTGACTAATATTGCCATTGAGTCAAAGATGTATTATGAGTGGTGACCAAACACTTGATAAAATCGATGGATTTTCAGAAAGTAGATCAGAAAGGAGAGAGGCAGAAAGGTTTAGAATGAGAATTCCAGAGCTTAGTGCCCAGCCAGCTGAAGGTATGACTGTCAAAGTTGGAGTAAAGGAAGTCAACAATGTGCAAGTAGTTGAAAACTATAGAGATTTCAAGGGTTGTAGGAGGGGGGATTGTTACAGAAATAAGAAGTGGTGAGGCCATATCCTCATGCAGGCTTATCTATGTTTTAAAGCACAATTCACAACTTTGTTTCTGGTCTTCCAACTACATGTTACTGACCTGTATTTAAAAGCCACGTTCCTTTACCCATTAATGACTAGAAAAGATAAGTAGATATCCCATCAACATAAATGTTTAGTGCCAATGCCGTCAGAGGCATCAGTATAAAAAAAAACAAAATCTCTATCAATAAGTGTCAGAAACTCCAGTATTGCAGACAAGGAGTTATGTGAAGTAGACGCAAACTTTATGGTTCTGTAGTCAATAGATACAGCATTGTTATCCCAAAGAGTCATATCAAAGCGCATAATGCTACCAACAGAATCTGAACAAACTGTGCAAATTGGCAATTTTTACCTTCCTTAGAAATGAATCAGACAAGCCATCAGGTTTTATTTTTGGCAAACATATAAATTAATTTGCAAAGAAAATGCAAAGAAAATGACAATTCATTGACACAGAACAGTAACAGATTAAACTGAGTTTCAGATGACCTTAGATTAAATGTAATTGCAAATGTATTAATTTTAAATTATGACTAAAATGTTGACAAAACAAAGAGTTGTGGATGCTGGAAATCTGAAACAAAACAGAAATTGCTGGAGAAACTCAGAGCTGTTCTGAAGAAGGATCACCAGACTTGAAACTTTGCTTTGCCTCCACAGATGTGTCAGACTTGCTCAGTTTCTCCAGTAATTTCTGTTTTTGACTTCAATGTTAATCTTGTGCAGGGTGGATTTCTGTGCCTGACTGGTTCTTTATTGTGCGAAAATTATTGTTACAAAATATTCCTAGTGCAGCCTGAGAGATGGAAATGTAAAGTTCTTTATTAAATAATGTTTATAATATGCAGTAGCACAGATATACAAAATGGAATCTGTAGCAGCAGGTTTTACTAGGGAATAGTGCTATTCCTCTTGCTTTCCCATTTAATGTCATTCTTTTAAAATCATTCTTTATACCATTGTACCCTAATAGCCATTGAAATCCAGTTGAAGTGCTTTTCAAACCATGTTCAGCTAAAATCGGGTTCTAAGAACAATTATACTACAAATCATTCAGCTGTGTAATAGTGCTGTTTTGTTTTGGTACTCGTCAGAAACTGCTCTTAGACAACTGGTACAGTTTTGCATTCATCCAGACTATTTTCTGGAGCATTTGATCACCTGCGTTTGAAATATTACTTTGTTTCCCCATCTCTTGCTGACATTCCATGTCCAGTTTAGAAGTTCAATGAATAAACTGACTTATTTGCTTCCATTGGTTGTACAATCTATAGTTAATATCTTCATGAGGGCCGTGAACAAAATTGTAGGAGTCAAATAGAACTGTCTGGCAATGGGAGTTTAGTACACATTATACTGAGTCAGTTACATTTAGTCAGTATTCCAAGGCAATGTTAGCACTTGAGTAGCCAACATGTGTTATTGATAGGCACTAGAGATGCAAACCTCCAATGGTGGGATTGAACTCATTCCAATGGATCCAGGTCACTTAGTGAGAGAACACTGGAATGAGTAGGATGATTTAAACTACATAAGATTGTCAAATGGTTGACAGTATATTCTGCTTTAGTCAGGGAAATCCCATTGTACATGAGGGGAGTCAACAAGCCTTGGTTCTTGTCAATTTTCTGTGATATCTCTGGAGGCACAAAGGAGAGTGTGTACTCTTGATGCCAGCCAAACATAACCTCTCCTTGTGGATTCCATTGTCCATTGAAACTTCTAAGCACTTGGGAGATCAAGCAAAGTGTACAAAAGGAACTTATCAGTAGTTTTGTTTCTTTGTTGTTGCATAAATAATGTAAGCAAACAAATCTGGTCCGAATGACAAAGTTCCTTCAGTTATTTCAATTCAACCATAGAAGAGCAGTAAAAAACATGAGAATGTTCTGAAGAAGTCATATTGGACTCAAAAGGTTAACTCTGTTCTTCTCTCTCCGCGGATACTGCCAAACCTGCTGAGTTTGTTTAAGATTTCCAGCATCTGTAGTATTTTTTTTATTCATAGAAGAGCATTTTCTGGTCCATCAGGTCAACTGGTATATTTTCTGTGCTACTTACATTGTTTAGTGCTGCATTTTCTGAAACACAGCTAGACTTTTACCTAACATTGCTTTCCTGAGGATCTGGTTAGTGGAGGTTAAAGATGTATTTACTTCAGAATTGAAGTGCCAGCAATATCTTAATTGGTAGCCCTTACACCCCTGAATCAAACAGTTGGGATTTCCAGACCAACCGCAAATGCCTGACTGTAAAATCTGGGTTGTTGTTCCAGTGCATTACTGAGGGAGGGCTGAACTGCCTAAAGTGTTGCCTTTTAAGGTGAAATGATAAAGCAAAAGAGTATAAGAAAACCTATATAAGAAAATATATATCCTATATAAGAAAACCATAGCACTGTTTGAAGAAAATTGAAGCAATTTTGTGCACAGCGCAGTAATTATTCCCAAACCAGCATTGTTAAAATGCATTAATTCTCTGATAATTTATCTCTGTTGTCTGTGTGCCCTAGTGGGCACAAATTGACTGTTGTGGTTCCCACTTGACTGTTTTCCAGCATTGCCTCAGCTGGCAGCATGGAGACATAGAGTCATGCAACATGGAAACAAATCCTTCGGTCCAACTAGTCCATGCCGAACATAATCCCAAAGTAAACTAGTCCCACCTGCATATGTTCCTGGCATATATCCCTCCAAGCTTTCCTATTCATGTACTTATCTAAGTGTCTTTTAAACATTGTAACTGTGCCCACATCCACCACTTCCTCAGGAAGTTCATTCCACATGCAAACCACCCTTTGTGTAAAAACTTTGCCCCCATGTCTTTTTTAAATTTCTCTCCTCTCACTTAAAAATATACCTCCTTGTCTTGAAATCCCTCATCCTAGGGAATAGACACCTATCATTAACCCTCTCTAAACTCTTCATGATTTTATAAACTCTATAGGGTCACTTCTCAACTTCCTATGCTCCAGTGAAAAAAGTCCCAGCCTTTCTTTATATTTCAAATCTTCCATACTCGGCAACACCCTGGTAAATCTCTCCTGAACCCTCTCTAGTTTGATAATATTCTTCCTATATTAAGGCAAACAGAACTGGACACAGTACTCCAGAAAAGTCCTCGCCAATGTCCTGTACAACCTCAACACGACTTCCCAATGCGTATACTCAAAGGACTGAGCAATGAAGACAAGTGTGCTAAATGTAATGTTTCAAGTCCCACTCTACAATTTGAGCACAGCAATTCAGATTGATACTCTAGTCCAGTACTAAGAGAGTAATACACAGTCAGAAGTGTGGTTTGTTTTCACTCTAAGACCTCGTCTTCTCTTTTATGTGAGTATTATGGACAGCATGGTGGCTCAGTGGTTAGCACTGCTGCCTCACAGCTCCAGGGACCTGGGTTCGCTTCTGCCCTCAGGCGACTGTGTGGAGTTTGCACATTCTCCCCATGTCTGTGCTGGTTTTCTCCGGGTGCTCTGGTTTTTTCCCACAGTCCACAGATGTGCAGGCTAGGTGGATTGGCCATGCTAAATTGCCTGTAGTGTTCAGGGATGTGTAGATTATGGGGGATGGGTCAGTGTGGTCTTGTTGGGCCGAGGGGCCTGTTTCCACACTATAGGGATTGTATGATGACTCTATGCGGGGCGCTAATGTAGCGATGATGGCAATTCTTGGAAGAGAAAGGGAGTAACTCCTGGTGTCCTGGCCAATGCCTATCCCTCAAACACATCATATGTGTAGATTACATGGGGAGGACCAACAGCTGTTGGTGGAATCTTGCTGTGCGCAACCTAGCCGCTGAGTTTCCCGCGTCGCAGCGCTAACTGCATCTCAAAAGTACTGGATTGCTTGCAAAGGGACTTGAGAGATTGCGTGGTCGATAAAGACGCTACATAAATACAATCTTTTTTTAGGCAGTGACAACAATTCGCTTTGAAATACCCCAAGGTCATGAGGACGGTGCAGTTATTTGAGAATACCTGAGTTTGCTGTGTCCCTCATTCTATTGCCCCTACAGAAATCCTCATTGGTTAGCATGTAAACATCTTTGTCAAATCCCTAAATAATATTTACAACGGAGCATTTATCTGGTGATGACTTTGATTTGAAAAATGTCACCAAATAAAAAAACATACTGGATATCATTCACCTTGGAAAATTCCGTGACTGTCCAACACAAAAACAACTTTTAATCATGTGCCAATTATGGGGGTGAATCCACTCTTGCATGATATCTGTCACTTGTCTTTCACTACAAGAACAGAACTGGTCGCTGGGGCTGGTGTGTGTGTATGTGTGTGTGTGTGTGACAATATAGCGTGGCGGCTCAGAGCTCCAGAGAGATGCTCGGCAGCGACAAACTAGCAGGATGTGAAGCGTGCACTGAGTTAGCAGCTGAGGCATCCACTTACTCGGCGGTCAATAAAGAGACGGCGGAAAACGAGAATCAGCTCCTCACTGCGGCTACCGAACGAATATATATTAAAATAAATCCAAGGTGGAGAAAGGGGAAGAAATCAGAGTGAAATAGAAAGAGAGAAAGAGGATCATTGGAAGAGAAAAAGGTACAGGAGCGAATCGCAAGCCTATAAACTCCACGGCAAACGGCATTCTACAAGTAGGTCTGATGTGAATGATTGAAAGTACAATTCAAGGTAAACGCGAATGAAACCAAGTTTGGGGATGTGTTGATTAAAGGATTTAGGGAACCGGGTTTGAAGGGTCATTCGATTTTGAAGCAAGTCATTCAATTGCGCTAACTCTAGAGCAATCTTTACTTTGCAAATGTACTCAATGTCCATGTAATGTGTTTGATTGTTACAGTTTAATTGCTGTTGGTCGATATGGATGAGAACCAAAGCAGTATAGAGACCAATGACACAACGGCAGGGAACCCGGCCGCAGGAGAGCAGCAGCAGATCAGCGCCGACAGTTTCATTGTCCTCTTTATCTTCAGCCTGATCTTCTGCCTCGGGGTCCTGGGCAACTCGCTGGTTATCACGGTGCTGGCCCGCAGCAAACCGGGCAAAACGCTCAGCACCACTAACATCTTCATCCTCAACCTGAGCATCGCTGACCTCTCCTACCTGCTGTTCTGCATCCCCTTCCAGGCCACCTACTACGTGCTGCCCCGCTGGATCTTCGGCGGCTTCATTTGCAAGTTTGTCCACTACTTCTTCACCGTGTCGGTGCTGGTCAGCATCTTCACCCTGTCGGCCATGGCCGTGGACCGTTACATCGCTATTGTTCACTCGCGAAAGTCCTCCTGCATTCGGGTGTCCAGGAACGCCGTCCTCAGTGTGATCTTCATCTGGCTCCTGTCCCTAGCCACCGCTTCGCCGGTCGCTTATTACCACATGCTGGTTCACAAGAAGGACCAGGGTCCCTTCTGCTGGGAGAACTGGACTGTCCTCAGTCACAGGCAGATCTACAAGGTGGCCACTTTCGTGGTGGGCTACCTACTGCCCCTGCTTCTCATCTGCTACTGTTATGCCAAGGTAAGGCCAGTAAACAAAAAAAGACTTTCACATCTGCAGGATACTGCCGCCCATAGTTAACAGTTTTAAATGGTGATTGCCACTTGGTAGAATTGAACTCACTCATTCTGTTGGAATAATCCTTGTCATTCACGGCACTTTTTTCCCAATCTCTCCTCATGCCCAGACACTTTGAGACAGTCCAAGTCAAACTTATCCCGATTTAATGGTCGTTCCATGGGGTGTAGGGCAGTGAAAGCGGGGAAGGTGTATTGCTGTGAAGGTACTTTTCCCTCTTTGATGATTTCTCGTATAACATGATTCTGACTGCTGGGAATCCATGTCTTTGCTGGCTGGATCTTGTAAATTAAACACACACACACACACACATACGTTGCGCCGGGGGGAAAGGTTAAGTGAACATCAATCTCGTAACTTCAACTAGAATTTGAGACTATTTTAATTTCAAAAATATGTTTTATTCATAAAAATATGTGTGTATACATACTGTGACTAAAGCAGTTCGGTTCTGTACGGGAATATGTGAAGAAAACAATCAGACATTGAAGTTTGCGTCTGAGGCATGTTCCTTTGTCGATCGTTACCTCAATCCTAAAGTTGCCATCTGCTGAACGCCTTCTTGTTGGGCAGCAACGATTAGTTGTGACGATTTGGTCCGCTTGGATTGCAGTTTAGGAAAATAACAAGCTTCAGCTAGTACAATACCTGTTAAACTGAACAGACCTACACACAAGTGCGAATGTTTGCATAGCTTTTTGTGGTTGGGCAGGTGAGCAATTTCTTTTGACAATGTGAGCAGGTTTAATAATGTTAATTATTGGGTTTGCATCCTGCAACGCCCTCATTTACAGAGCTCTGGGTGTCCCTACACCTGCAACGGTTCAAGAAGGCAGCTCACAACTACCTTCTCAAGGGCAGGTAGAGGTGGACAATAGATGCCAGCCTTGCCATCTTTATGAAAGAATAACAAATGAAAAACAAAAATTCTGATCTATTTTACCCAAGTAGTTAAGACCTTAAGCTCAAACCCTTCTGTGAGGAACAGGTCTAATTAGACTTACGTAAAACAAAAGGTGATTTTGTTGGAAGAAAAAATGCTTATGGATTGACAGCTTCTGAGAAAAAGTCACAAACTAAACTAATTTTATGAAAAACTTGCAACGAATTGTTGAGAATAAGTTGATAGAATGAATGAGCTAACCAAATACACAGGACCACATTAGACATAGGGCACAAAGCAGCCCATGTGGCATTCATATGCCACTTGATACTTCATCCATTTTTCTTAATCTAAATCTAATGTTCATAAGTCTTCATATGATTCTCTACCCTCCTCCTAAATGTATCTGTCTATTGACTTCATCCTCTTCCTATGATCAGTTATTCCACATTCTCATCAGTCTTTATCTTCATTGATATTCCTCATTTCATTTCTAGGCTATAACTATGAAATAAATGTCTTTCTGTTTCTTTCTCTACCACGTTCTCCATGTGCAAAGGATGCTAAATTAAATGATTTTTTGAACGTGATCAGTCTTAAACGAGGTGCAGAGAACTGCTGCTGATATTTCGGTGAACTGCCCCTCTATTCACAGAACCCAGTAAGAATACTTGGTGTGGAAAGTGGAAAATGTTGACATTGGTTTAGCAGGAATCTTCATTAGAATTTGAAATGAAGTCACATGGTTGAAGAGCTGCAGATGTAACTTTCTACTTGGTTAGGTTGTCTATCATCCAGGATTATTCAATATTTCCCCTGGATTGCAGGATTTTCCCCAATATCGACTTTCAAGCACTTACAGCAGGAAGTAAGATGAAATATTTTGATTGCTTTCAAAATCAATTACTCACCAGAAGGCAGCAATTTCTCTGATCAGTCAGTGCAGACGCACTAGAAATCATCTTTTGTACTCATTTCCTGTGAGATTATTAATAAGTTAGTTGTAAAACTTGGTTTCATTTGATCTACTGAATTGCAAAGTTCGTTGTAGTATGGGTTGATGTGATGATCACAAACTGCCAGGGGAACATTTACTTTCCTTTGTTGTAAATTTATGCTGCAGTATTCAGGTGACTTGATGGTAACCAGCTTGATCAAGTTCAGATAAAAACATTTCTGATCACCAATCTTGAGAAACATTATGACGTCAGAACAAAATTGATTTCACCAGGAGTCTGAACACTTCACATTTTATAAAAACAAAGTGCTATAGAGGCTGGACGTTTGAAATAGAAGCAGAGTGTTGAAGAAACTCATCCGGTCTGGCTGCATTTGTGGTTCTGAAGATGAATCATAATGGACTTAAACATGAGCCAATACAAAATCTTTCAGGTAGCATACTCAGATCATAAAAATTCACTTTGTAAATATATATTTCTTCTCATCTCTGTCCTGGCTTTTAAATCTCTGTCATTGTGAAACTCACTCTCCTGCCATGGAAACAGTCCCTCCCATTCAATCCTATCAAAAACCTTCAGAGGATTACAGATTTCTACTGCTTCTCTCAGATCACTAGCACAGTAGCTTGTAAAATACTAATTTAGTTTCACATTTCAAATTGTTTGGGAACCACAGGTTTTCTATCCACTGAAATAAAGGGACAGAGATTTTCATTTAAATGTAAATTGTTGCATCACTGTGCATTCTCTATCTCAGTAATGTACAGCCTTACAACTGCATCAATCCTTTATACTTCAGTTTATCTATGCACTATGATCTCAGGTTACCAGACAATTGCATTGATTTGCACTGAGAAACATATCTGCATGTCTACATTTTCTTTCGTGGAAATTGCTATCTCCTATCCAGAGCTGTACACCTCTGTGTATGCCAAGAGATTGAAACTTACATATAGCTCAGAACAGTATCAATTATACTAAATATGGGACACTGTAGGAATTGAATTCAATATATTAATTTTTCCTTACCTAATGAACATTTTTCTATACAATGATATAAAGAAACACATATGAACACAAAGATTTTTTTAAATGCAGAATATTTATTAGCAATATTCTTATTATACATCATGTAACAATTTTCAATCTTGTAATTTCCCCAGTTCTTTTATTTGAAAATTGTGTCATCAAAGTTTTAATGCTGTTATTTAGGCTTGGGTTTTGATATAAAATATAGGCACAAACAAGGTGATATGATTTTTGTAGTTACTTATTTGTTGTGTTCTACGTGCAGCGTTCAGAATGGTGGTTTTATTTGGTTTTGGAAGTGTACCAGATGTAATGTTTTCTGCTTACTTTATGCCAGTCGCTAGCCAAGCTCCAGTTTCACTTGTCAAAAGGTTTAAACATTAGAAAAAAATGCCAGGATTTTGAAGGAAAATTCAAGTAAAGAAATGCCAAATGGCACTGTGGCTTAGTTGTTAGCATCGCTGCCTTATGCCACCAGGGACCTAGGTTTGATTCCACACTTGGGTGACTGTAAGGAGTTTGCACATTCTCCCCGTGCCTGTGTGGGTTTCCTCCAGATGCTCCAGTTTTCAGTCAAGAGATAAAGCAATTCAGGTGGATTGTCTAGAAATCTGCAGGCTAGGTGGATTAGCCATGGGAAATGCAGGTTAGGGGTTTGGGCCTGGATGGCGTGCTCTTTGGAGGGACAGTATAGACTTGATGGGCTGAATGGTGTGATTCCACACTGCAGGGATTCTATGATTCTATGCAAGTAGTGGAAATCTTATATTAAAGCTGTTCCTAAGCAAATGCCAAGTCAGGAAGATGGAGTATAGAGGAAAGACTGTGATAGGGTAAAGAGCAGGAATGATTAAATGGCATTTGTTTATGCAATGTGAATATTTCTAGCTGGGTCAACATTTACTGTCTATCTCTTGTTTATACTTCCGTGAGCTTCCTCCTTGAATAGTTGTAGTCCATTTAGTGTAGGTACACCCACAGTGTTGTTAACAGAGGAGTTCCAGGATTTTGACCCAGAGACAGTGAAGGAACCATGGTATTGTTCCAAGTTTACAATAATGTATAGCCTGGATGGGAACTTGCAGTAGGTATTTTCCCATGTATCTGTTATCCTCATTCTTCCATGTAGAGATTGCAGGTTTAGAATGTTGTATAAAGCTGTAAGGGGTTAAAAGAGTTAATACTGAGGGGTGCTTTAAGCACCATCCATCATATTAATATCATGTGGACTTGTGGATAGAGCTTAGGATCTCAGATGATTAACCAAACATGGACCTGGACTAAATCTAATCAGAAATCAGCTATGTGTCATTTCTTGCTGAGTTTCATAGAAGGTTTCTGTCTGGGAGGATTAGTTTGTTTTCTCATGTTTTCATCTCAAACTCACCTCATTGTCTAGGTACTGCATCCCAATGGCACCCCATCTGTCTGAAGCTAGCCCAATTCTCCCACTCACTTTACCTGGCAGTCTGCAGCCACTCTTTAAGATTTGAGATGTTTGGCCAGGCACTGGCAGACAAGGAGAAATTGGTGACCTGCTTTGAGGTCAGGGAACTGAAAGCCCTGGTGATGGGGTGGTGCAGAACAGTCCTCTTCCCTCAGGACCAGCAGCAGAGCCCACTTCAACACAGCCTGACAACTTTTCTAGGTTGCCACATGGGTCAGTGAGGTATCAGAGGTCCAGAAGGATACTCAGTGTTCTCCATCAGTGTGAGTGCCACCATCTTCTCTCTTGCTACCTCATAGTTACTGTATCTCAGCTATTGTACCCACACCAAGGCCCATGTTCTACCACTCTCACTATTGCATGCAGCATCTTCCCTCACTCACTCTGCCCCACCCCAAATCATCATTGTACTAACCCTGCATAGCCTTTGCACTGTCTACTCACTCACTTGCAACACATCACCAGCTTTCTACCTGCAACTATAACACTAACAGCTGTGCCACCCTCTTTCACCTCACCTAATCACTATCTTACTCTCATTCCAAAAGAATAGGGCCCATCACGGAGGATTGATCCTATGGAGATGCTGAGCCACCCATATCAGGGCAATCAAAAAAGAAGCATTGTCCTTTGTTGTGTCACTGTCTTATTATCCCCACCTTGAATGTACTGTTAACATACCATAACTTCTAATTTTTGTTGGTGGTGCATTCTCTGTCTTGACTCGATGCAGATACCAATAGCATTACTGCAATATCCACAGTCAAAATCTGGGCCCCATAAGACATCTCCTGCTCCATCTCAGATACTTCAGAGGATGCTCTGGAAAGGCTATCTCCCGCACCCCCACCAACTCAGATACTGACACCTTGATGGGTACTTTAGCTGGATTAAAGTAGGGAGCACACGCTGGTGAGCATGTCACAACCACATTTCCACAGCTGGCTGAGGAAGAATTGCCGCAGGTTGCTGGCATTCAGAGGACTGCTGGAGATCTGGCACCTGCTCAGCCTCAGGCAGGAGAACACACCATGGTGTCGGCAAATTGTGGCATGTCGAAGTAGGCACAGCAGCAGATGGCAGGTTCATTGAGACCCTGGACAAACTGACAAAAGCTGCAGAACTCAGCAATGCTATTGGGACCCTGCTTTCTCAAGCGTCTGCCTGTTTGGCTGCCTCCATAGACAGGCTGAGGCCGTCAAGGACACTCTGGTCCAGCAGTCTCAGAGTCTGTGGATATGTAATGTCTGTGTAATGCAATTACCCTTTGAATGGTATTACATTACTCAAAAGCAAATCCCTCTCCCTCATTGAAAGAAACAACATATTTCCATTCACTCTGGATGTGCTCACAGCCAATTTCATCTTCATTTTGCACTTGTTAATTTTAGGAATTGTTCTTCATGCAGTGAATCTTAGGTTCAGCCTTTTAATATTGGTCAACCCCAAAATGTAAATATTTTTCTTGGTCGTTCTCTCTGTCAACCCCACAACCCCATTGATTTTGAACTTCTGCACAAGCATTCACTGCCTCCACCACCAAAGCTCAGAAGCAGCAGTGTGCATTATCAACAAGATGCACTGCAGAAATTATCCAAAGCCCCTCAGACAGCACTTTTCAAACCCATGACCACTTCATCTTGAAGGGCAAAGGCAGCTGATACATGGAACATCACCACCTGCAAGTCCCCCTCCAAGCCACTCACCATCCTGACTTGGAAATATATCGCTGTTCTTTCAGTGTCATTGGGTCAAAGTCTTGTAACTCCCTTCCCTCACAGCATTGTGGGTCTACCTACAGTATGTAGACTGCCATGGTTCATGAAAACAGTTCACTACCACCCTGTCAAGATCAACTAGGGATGTGCAATAAGTGCTGGCTCAGCCAGGGATACCCACATTTCATGACTGAATAAAAGATTTAGTCCCCACTCAGCCTGTCTATTTAGGATCTGTGCACTGTCCCCCTATCAAAGCCAGGGAACCACTGACTGTCGATGACTCCCTCTCCCTCATTACTTTCTTTTCCTTCATTCACTGCTGTCTCCCCCATTGTATCTTGAATTGACCTCTTGCACAACTCTAGTCCCCAAATGTGCTGCCTCCAATCCCCACAAAAAAGTTTCCCAGCTTCCCTCCCACAAAAAAGGCTCCTGATAGCCCCCACTTTAGTAACCCCAAGGACAGACCATGGGCGACCCCCATGAGTGACTTAGCCAGAAAGCTCTGAACATTGAGTGACCAAACTTCTAAATTATATCTGCACATTTCCTGCGATTCCCTGGACTGATTACATTGGACCCACAGAGCTGACTGTAGCCCACTCCTTGGATTGTAAATGTCGAGACTCCCCTGACCCTGACCACATTGGTGAGTTGACTGACCATGCCCAAACCCCTGGACTAATATTAGAGGCTAGCCTTGACTTACTGTACCAACTCCCTGCCTGAAAGGTGTCTTGCTGGACCTTTCTGAAGACTACTCCCCTTAGACTGTGAGACATGGCTGTTTGCTTGAAACATGTGCAGAGTGTTTGCTGTGTACTGTGGCTGCTATATGGTCCAGGTGTGCGATTAATGTAACACAATACCATAAAATGTCCATCCCCTTGATTGATGACTGCTGGCGACCATAACAAGCTGCCTGGCTTTTGGTCTGAGCTAAAAGGCAATTCAGGATAGAAGCACTATGAGCCTTTATGCTCTTGTTTAGTGGATAAGTCACCAAAAGGCAAGACAAGGCATGGCTGAGCAAGGCTGAGCATCAAAGTAGGGACAGAGTGAGTGAGTGTTAAGTGAGCAATCAAGAAATAGTGAGGTGCACCCGAGTTCAAACAATGAGTCAGATGCCTGTCATTGGTGTAAAGTAGCCTGGCAACAGGATAGCAATGAAAGGTGCCTTTGAGTTCTAGACTGCAGCATTGAAATGCAGATGCATATTGTAAATGGATGGGAGATGTGTCATGATGATGCAATGAGGATAGATTGTATTGGATGCTAATGTGCACAGACATGGGGTTCTTGATCATTGCCCGTGGAATATACCCTGAGATATTGGTGGCTGGTGAGCAAGGTGAAGTTCTGGAGGAACAAGCAGTGAGCTGGAGTTGCCAGGTAATTGCTTGGACTTTCATGTCAGCAGTGCGTGCTCCATACTTTCTATCTGATGGGTGGGAGAACGGGAAGCAGCATATCTATGAGACAAACATAGGCAGTAAAGAAGGTAATAATGAGCGATAATCCATGCAAAATGGCCTGTTACCATTCACTAGTGGGAGTCTTGTTTTGTCATCCACTAAGTTTAGAATTTAAAATTTTTGCGATTGAGTATGAAACCATGTTTTGACCTCCATCTTCTTCAAGTGTCAGAAGTTAACTAAACTAGTTAGCATCCTGAAACGATGGTCTAGGATCAGCCAGCTATGGAACAATGGGCAAAGGAACAGTCAGTTAAAGAACAGCTGGTTATACAGCAACTGGTCAAGAGACAACTGATAGAAGATTTCATTGGCTGGTGTCGACTAATGGCAAAATCCAAACAGAAAACAGAATGCATTGAGATCAGTTGCGTTGGTATATGAAATTTGTTTCACACCATCAGCAAAATGGAAAACTACGACTATGTTGAACTGATAATCATGTTTTCCATTGTTGTCAACATTGAAGAGAATTTGGACTGCAATAATCAAATAAACTCTCAAGGAAACACAAGCAATAAGATAAACAATGAACTGTACATCTATTTGAGTTAGTTGACAAACCCATAATTGATATAACTCAAAAGTGAAACAACGATTGGTGAACAAATTGAAGTCTGATCCTAAATGCTGAGATGACTGGGAAGAGAAACATTCAACCAGAATATTTGAATTCCTATCTTCCCAGGAAAATCCTCAGCAACTTTTTCAGAGATCAAGCCGAGAAAGATGCACTCCTCAAATAGGAAAAAAATCATAATAAAAACTAAAAGAACTGCGGATGCTGTAAATCAGGAACAAAAACAAAGTTGCTAGAAAAGCTCAGCAGGTCTGGCAGCACCTGTGAAAGAGAAAACAAAGTTAACATTTTGGGTCCGGTGACCCTTCCCCAGTTCCGAGGAAGGGTCACCGGACCCAAAACGTTAACTCTTTTTTCTCCTTCACAGATGCTGCTAGACCTGCTGAGCTTTTCCAGCAATTTTGTTTTTGTTCCAGGAAAAAAATCAAGTTGGTTTCACCAAAAATGCAACGGTTGAGGGCAAATAATCTACATTGTTTAGCACAGATCTATGGGCAGCTCCAGAATAAAAACCTGCTAATGGAATTTGATGAGCAGAGTGCTCATACAACATGGAAGGTGCTGTGAAGATGCCGAAGTAAGTTGCTGCAGTGCAACATGTAAATGGTATTCAAATGTACTCTGTCACACTCCTGCCTTCTGCCATGTTGATGATAGACAGGTTTTGGGGTAACAGAAGGTGCATTACATGCCTCAGACATCCTCGCCTCTGATCTATCCTTGTAGCCAAGGTATTTATCTAGTTAGTTCACTCAAGTTTCTAGTCAATAGTAACCCCTAGGATGTTGATAGCGGAGGAATTCAGTGATGGTAATGTCATCTAGGTCTTGGTGCATATGTGCATGGATTGTTTCAGTATCTAAGTAATGGGAAAACAATTTCCCTTCACTCTATCCTTGCCTACAAATTGTTAAATTACTAACGTCTTCCAATTCTGAAGGTCACCCAGCCTGAAATGTTTTGTCCCTCCCTATGATGTGTGACCTGTTAACTACTTGCAGCATTTTCAATTTTTATTGCAAATTTAGTACTTTTTTGGAAAAAAATAAGTAAAACAAAATACTTGTGTTGATTGCAGACTATTCAGCAATTTTATGGTAACATTGTATTACTTTCAGGTGCTGAATCACTTGCACAAAAAATTGCGCAATATGTCGAAGAAATCAGAAACATCTAAGAAAAAGGTAAGCTAATTGCATAAAAATTGCATTTTCCAGTACTACATCCTTTGCGATCTCTGTGCTCCTCCAAATCTAGCCTCTTGTGCAGTCCCCATTTTAATCATTTCACCATTGGTGATACTGACTTCAATTGTCAGCCCTGAGTTGTAGAATTCCCTCTCTAATCCCTCCTACCTCAATACTCTCTGCCTCTCTAAGACTGTCCTTAAAACCTACCTTTTTGACCATACTGTCCTCATTTCTTCTTATGTGACCCAGAGTTAAATTTTGCTTTCTAACAGCCCTGTGGAAATCCTTGGAATGTTTCACCATGTTCAAAGTGCTGCATAAATGCAAGTTGTTGTTGAAAGAGTATAGCATTCATTATTTTATTGAGTTGACTCATTGGAGTTGAAACAATTTTATCAGTGTGCATAGACCAATACCTAGTGGACAATAAGACGGCATGGTGGCTCAGTGGTTAGCATTGCTTCCTCACAGTCCCAGGGACACAGGCTTGATTCCACCCTTGGGCGACACACACACACACACACATGTAAATCTGTGGGATGAATTTGTATTTACAGATATGTTCTATTTTGTTCAAAAAGCACACAATTTATAGTCAGTCAATGTGGCATTTTATAAATTCCTACTTTAGAAATAAAACCAGTCTGACTCCAAACCAAAACAGAAACAGATTCTAAAAAAGTTCTAAACAAGGCCTCACACCTAACATGCATTGTTTGATCTAAAATGTCACCTCTTCTTTACATTGACAAAACCTTTAGTTCTTTCAGGACTCTGACTTGAAAGGAATTCAGCGATATATATATATTAATCAATTAAAACCTTTTAACTGATTAAAGATGTAATAGCATATTAGGTTTGTTTAATACATCCTCATCAGTGGTGTGACCCTTTGATCTTTTATTTATAGATTCTGTGTCTGATACCACCTCACTAACACCTGGAGAAAAAGCAAGGTTCCGAAAGCTTGTGTTTTCAAATAAGCCTGTTGACTATAACCTGGTGTTGTGTGATTTCTGATCTTCTGGAAGAAAACATGCACCAAAGCACTCAAATGTGCTGAAGGTTACTCCACATTTAAAAAAGTGAAACAGATAATCCACATAGCGTAGCTAACCTCATATAATAAACGGGCTAACAGCTAGGAATTATGGTAAGAAATAACAGTGATGAACGCTGAGACAAATGTTAGTCAAGAGCTGTCGGAGGAATGTAACAAGTTACATATGGACAGGAGGACAGGGCATCTTCATATGTGTGAATGGCTGCAGAGACCAATCCAGGAAAGTCATGTTCTGCCCATTTGCCACACATGAAGTGGTTACGAGGTATTATTATGAGTTGTTGGTTGGTGCAATGTTGATACTAGTTGCCAAGCCACTGAAAGCACTTAATCACCTTAGTGGCACATGTCATTCTCTAGGTGATGTTGCCACTTTCCTCTGTTCTCAGTGAATGTCTTCCATGTGTGAGAATCCATGTTTAGGGCCTTCTTGTCACACTTGCAAGCATCATTGAAGTGCATCTTTGTGTATTTTGCTGGTCATTTTGCTCTGATGTCCTCACCATGCAGAAAATCCTTCAGTGTACACCCCCTTCTGTCCTGTGAATAGCATCTTGATCTTTGTTCTTTGAATGAATTCTGCACCAACTACACTTTCTTTCAGGACAAGTATCAAGGTAAGAAATCATGACATCATCCAAGTGGATGTTCAGATGAGGCAATCATTATCTTAAGGAAGGAATTAAGCACTTGAAAAAAATGACTCCCATTTACACAGTGTCCCATCCTATCCTCAGACATCCACTTCGTAACCAATGGATTACTTTTAAAATCTGTTACAATTGTGTAGACAGTTGTAACTCTCCATTTCCATGTAAAGCCCCATAAATGGCAAGTGAATAAATGAGCAACTCGTTTCTATTTTGGCGGTGTTGGCTGGGTGAGGAATAATAACTAAGAAATTGGGAGAACATAACATTAGTTTTCAAACATTGTCAGTTAATGTTTTATAACACCCACCTGAACAAATTTTGTATATATCTGAATGCCAGCACCTCCACATGACACAATACTTACATTGTTACTCATTCACAGAGTGTGGGGATCACTGGTATAGTCAGCATTTAAACAGAAAGTAATCTCAAAGTTTTTTTTCAAAAACAATAAATTCTTTCTTCATATTAATGTCACTCATTTTGCCTATCCAAATAAAAACCAAGTTTTTTAGCTCCATTGATTAGATATTTCTGGAATTTGCATATAGGAGCTTATAGAAGCAAAATGGAATATACCTCAGGACACCATCTACAATACTGTACTCTTAATATTTGGAAGGCAATAGTGACAGATTTGAAGTTAACATCACTGTGATGGAGCCTGTCATTGAAGCCATGCGGTCTACTCCCATTAATTACAAGAGAGACCTGAATGAGAAGACCCTGAATGCACTAAGACCCGCTTAAAGTCCAGCAGGTTGCTAGGCTGTGTGCCAGTGACTACTAGTTGTATTTTTGCCTGAAATTTGTAATGTTCTTTGACCCAGTGAATGTCAGAGCCATGAAGGCAGGATCAAAAAGGCAACAAGTCCGTCAATGAAGATAGCAACTTAAGTGCAAACAAAGGTAGTGGAGGTCATCACCAACTGCAATAAACATTTGGAAAGATAAGTGGAATAATGTACTTTGGAGTGTACACTCTAACCGGGGAAGTTCTAGATGCTAGTAAAAGCCTGCCTATAATAATAAAACTGATATTAAATTCACAGTGGAAGAGCTTAGTAAAGGTGTTAATTTGTTTTCCATTAACAAAGTTCCAGGTGGTGATGCTTTACTGCTTGAATTCATCAAAGATGGGAAATTAGCACTCCATGCATGATGTGCAATGATTTTGACCCTGTAAAAGAACAGGGGTATAGCAGTGATTGCACCAACCATTGAGTCATTGCCTTGCTTAGCATTGTAGGAAATATATTTACCCATGTTGCCCTTGTAAGCCTGCACATTGTGGCCGAATGCACAACCTCGAATCCCAGTGTAGTTTCAGAACAGGAAAGTTTCAGAACAATTTATAATTGACATGAGCTTCTCAGTCTAAAAGCTTCAAGAGAAATACCATGAACGAAGGAGACCAATATGTATTGCCTTCATCAATTTCACCAAGCTATTCAGTCATGTGAACAGAGACAGACTATTTAAGCTGCTGGTGAAAATTGGCTACAAACACAAAGAATGTTGGAGAGATTTAGCAGGTCAGTCAGCATCTGTGGAAAGAAATAAAGTTAACTTTTCATGTCTGGTATGACTTTTCCTTAGAACTTCTTCAGAATGTTAGCTGCTACTGAAGCTGCTTAGTGTGATCTCCTCCTTCCAGGGCAACATAACAGGTAAAGTTTGCTATTTCAAAGCAAATCAGAATCCCTTTAAAATTTGCAATCTGGTCAATCTTGACTCAGTTCTAGCACCAACAGTCTTTGACTTAATCTTCTCTTTGCTGCTGCTATATGTTGTCAGGCCCTACCATCTTCAGCTGCTTCATCAATGACCTTCCCTCCATCGTAAGGTCAGAGGTGGGGATGTTCGCCGATGATTGCACAATGTTCAGCACCATTCGTGACTCCACAGATACTGAAGCAGTCCATGTTCACATGCAACAAGATCTGGACAATATTCAGGCTTGGGCTGACAAATGGCAAGTGACATTCGTGCCACACAAATGCCAGGCTATGACCATCACCAATAAGAGACAATCTAATCACTGCCTCTTGACGTTCAATGGTGTTCCATCACTGAATCCCCCACTATCAACATCCTGGGGGTTACCATTGACCAGAAACTCAACTGGACTCAGCACATTAACACAGTGGCTACAAGAGCAGGCCAGAAGCTGAGAATACTGCGGCAAGTAACTCATCTCCTGACTCCTCAAAGCCTGTCCACCATCCACAAGGCACAAGTCAGGAGTGTGATGGAATACTCCCCACTTGCCTGGATGAGTGCAGCCCCAACAACACTCAAGAAGCTTGACACCATCCAGGACAAAGCAGCCCACTTGATTGGCACTACATCCACAAGCATTCACTCCCTCCACCACCGACGCTGAGTAGCAGCAGTGTGTACTATCTACAAGATGCACTGCAGAAATTCACCAAAGATCCTGAGACAGCACCTTCCAAACCCACGACCACTTCCATCCAGAAGGACAAGGGCAGCAGATATATGGGAGCACCACCCCCTCCAAGTTCCCCTCCAAGTCACCATCCTGACTTGGAAATATATTTTTATATATATTCTATATATATTCCTTCACTGTTGCTGGGTCAAAATCCTGGAATTCCCTCCCTAATAGCTCACAGCGGGAGGAATGCAATAGTTCAAGAGGCAGCTCACCACCACCTTCTCAAGGGCAACTAGGGAAGGGCAAGAAATACTGGCCAGCCAGCGATGCCCACATCCCACAAAATGAATAGAAAATAAAAAGATAATTTACAGAGGATGTTTACTTACATATCAGAACTGATGGAAAGCTGTTCAGCCTTTCCTGTCTAATATTCAAGACAAAATTCTGCTAAGTTCTTCTTGGAGAACTGTTTTACGGTGATGAAGTCACACTCCCATTCCATATTGAGGAACACTATCAGCTCCAAATGTAAATGCTTTCACACTGGTAAAGTGTTTGGTTTGACCATCTGCAATGGGAAAGCACATGTTATAGTCCAGGATGTTGCCACACTACCATTTATCTATATTCATAGCATTGTTGATAGTGACACATATGTAGGCTCCACGATCACTAGTAATCTGTCACTTGATGCTGAAATGATCACAAAAGCTGAGGCTGTTACGCCTGAGCAAGCAGGTGTGGAACAATGGCAGCCTGATTGAGAACATCAAACTGTACCAAGACTGAGTTCCCAGTGTACTCTCCTGTGGCAGTGAGCCCTGGACAGCAGGAGAAAAAGCTAAACTGTTTCTACCTTCTCTGACTCAGAACTAACCTCAGCACCCCTTGGCAGGACAGAGCCCCTCATGTTTGCCAATTGCACAGAGTCATTGCTAAGCCAGTGTTTATGCTGGTTCAGTCACATTCATTGGTTGACAACACAAAGACCTTCTGTACAGTGAACTGTTCACAAGGTTGTAAACTTCTGGGCTTCCATACCTTCACCTGAAGATAGTGGACACGGATACTGATAAGTGGGAGATAGCCGCTGAAGGCTGTGACCTTTGGAAGCTGACTGTTTGAAGGGACGTTGAGCAGCTGAGTAGAAATGAAGAGCTCAGCTGATGAAGAAGTAGGCCCATAGAAAACAGAAACCAGCAAAATGAGCACCTTCTCCTCCCGCTGATCCAACTGCATAGAACGGCGTACCAGAGTGGAGTTCTTGAGCAACCCCAGGCAATACTTAACATAGAGTCAACCATCTTGACAAAATTCTTTGTTTTATGAGATGGGAGGTTGCCGTTGTCTTCCTCATCTTTAATTGACCTTGAGAGGCTGGTGGGGAACCGGGTAAGGATGGTAGATTTCTTTCGCTAAAGGCCAGAAAGTAATAATTAAATGGCCACTATGACTAGTACCAGGGTTGGAATTTCCCTGCTGGGGGCAGGTTGGCAGATGCTGGGTGGTGGGGAAGACGGCTATACAATTAAGTGTCACGGCAGCAGTTATTTACCCTCTCTCACCTGCCCTGCAGTATTGTATCCGTTGTGGGGGAGCCTGCTGCCACGTGTCCAGGGCATCAGGACAAAACATCATGGGTGGGCTATGGGCAGTTGTCTTCTGATCAGGCACCCTATGCCCATTGGAGGCATAAAACCCCTGCCCAATGTATTCTTTCCCAGATCCTCCAGCATTTACTCTCCCAACTACCCTGCCAATCCTACCCCTACTCCTGGGGCCTGCCAGACTAGCCTGAGCGAGATCTAGCACCTACCTGTGGGTTGGGCTCCTCCTCTTTGGGTACTGACTGCAATTTTCGGAGTAATTCACTGGTTTGGAGGAGGAAATGGAACAGTTATGATCATGAATCATTACAAGCTACTGCACAATTTACATCGCACTACTGAGATTGTGTAATCAAATTCTCTGTGAACTCCAAGAAATTGCTGGATTTGTCCTTTCCGTATTAATTGAACTTTGTAGCATTTCATGAGGTAAGGACACATTTAGTAAAATGGTAAATATTCTGGCAAAATCACTCAACACCTTCATTCCAGAAAGAGTACAAAAAACTATTGATTCCTAATCCTGTAACTAGGAAATTGTTCCAAGGGGTTCATCCTTCAAATTGAACATACTTAAATTTAATTTTTTCTTGCTTTTCTTTGGTATCTCCTCTCTTGCCCTCTTAATAAAATATCTCTTTCTTTCTGTATCTAAGTTGACTGTAATCTATGCTATTCCCTATTCGGTACTCCACC
The DNA here is from genome assembly GCF_021869965.1 of Rhincodon typus. Taxonomy (NCBI): domain Eukaryota; kingdom Metazoa; phylum Chordata; class Chondrichthyes; order Orectolobiformes; family Rhincodontidae; genus Rhincodon; species Rhincodon typus. Next base: position 38,747,028 of record NC_063335.1, read on the forward strand.
ACTTAAATTAAATAACTGACAGAAAATTGGTCCAGTTATTCACTGAGAACCCAATTGTTCCATTGACTCCTCATTATCAGCTCACCATTGCAGCAGTTCTGACACAAAATTAGGATGAGAAGAAGATCCAATCCATGGTGATCCAGGAAATATTGAGGCTGCTACTTTTCAAATTACAGATTTTTTGAGTGTAAATGACTGTGAGAAAAAAAACAAGGCTTTGCAATCATAGTATTGAACCTCAATTTATGCCTGACCTTAGATACAGCCTCATACTACTCTTAATATACTGACAAAGCATTATTGATAAAGAGACAGACTTCTCTACAGCAGTGAACACAATACTGATCAAAAGAAGTACTGGAATAGTAATGTTTCCTTGGTTACATATTACATTGGTGAGGTACTAATGGAACAGTTCATAACACTGAATGTAAAAGCTTTATCGTTTTAAAGTGAAAAGGAACATTCTTGGCAGATGCTATGAGTGCTTTTTACAGAAACATCAATTTCAGTTTCAATGCTATAAGCAACGTACTTTAGTTATCAAGAGTATTAAAGATTAAACCATACCTTACCACATTAAAGAGTGTGTGGAGTACTTCACGCTCATGACAGTTTTGCTTGGTTCAAGCTTTATTCTTGAGTTATGGTCTGAGAAAGAAGAAATATGAGCTTACTGTATTTCTTCTCCTCTCCATTATTATTTTGTGTGCAGCATCGCCTGCTTTTCAGATGCTCATTCATTACCACCTATTTGCTAGCTTTCATAAATGTCAGACTCTACTGCCTGTGTTTTAGCTCACAACAAGTCCTGTTCCCCTATCAATCATATGGTGCAAGATCAAATACCGAGAATACCTACATTGGCTTCCTGTCAAGCAAAGTCTTGGTTTTAACATTGTCAATATTAATTTCAAATCCTTCTATGTATTCATAGAACATAGAACAGTACAGCACAGTACAAGCCCTCTGGCCCACGATGTTGTGCCGAACTTTTACCCTAATCCTAAGGTCTATCTAACCTCCACCCCTACCTTATACTATCATCCATATGCCTATCTAATAGCCGCTTAAATGCCCCTAATGAGGCCGACTCCACCACTCTCTCCGGCAATGCATTCCACGCCCCTACCACTCTCTGAGTAAAGAACCTACCTCTGATGTCTCCCCGATATCTACCTCCTTTCACTTTAAAACTATGTCCCCTCGTAATAGCTACCTCCACCCTAGGAAAAAGTCTCTGGCTGTCTACTGTATCTATACCTCTGATCATGTTGTACACCTCTATCAAGTCACCTCTTATCCTTCGTCGTTCTAAAGAGAAAAGGCCTACCTCTCTCAACCTTTCCTCGTAAGACCTTCCCTCCATTCCAGGCAACATCCTGGTACATCTCCTCTGCACCTTTTCCAACGCTTCCACATCTTTCCTGTAATGAGGCGACCAGAACTGGATACAATACTCCAGATGTGGCCGAACCAGAGTTTTGTATAGCTGGAGCATAACTTCACGGCTCTTGAACTCAATCCCTCTATTAATGAAAGCTAACACCATACCATATTCACCCCTTCCTATCTCTGCAATTCCTTCAGTCCCATGACATTCTAGGATCACAGTGCTTGTCTCATTCTGGTCTCTTGTGTATCCTGATTTTTAATTATTGGTCCCTCATTCAGTGCTTAGATCCTAAGTTATAGAGTCATAGAGTCATACAGCACGGAAACAGACCCTTCAGTCCACCTTGTCCATACTGACCAGGTTTACCAATGTAAACTAGTCCCATTTGCCTGTATTTGGCTCATATCCCTCTAAACCCTTCCAAGTCATGTTCCTGTCCAAATGTCTTTTAAATGTTGTAACTGTAGCTGTATTTACCACTTCCTCTGGCAGTTCATTCCAAATATTAACCACTCAGGTCCCTTTAAATTTTTCTCCGCTCACCTTAAAAATATGTCCTCTAGTTTTGAACTTCCCTACCCTAGGGAAAAGACACTTTAAGGTTATTCACCTTATCTAAGCCCCTCATGGTTTAATAAATCTCTCTAAGGTTAGCCTTCAACCTCTCCTATGCTCCAGCGAAAAAAATCCCAGCATATCCAGGCTCTCTTTATAACTCAAACCCTTGTCCCAGCAACATCCTGGTAAATCTCTTCTGAACCCTCTTCCATTTAATAATATTCTTCCTACTGCAGGGTGACCAGAACTGTACACAGTACTCCAAAAGTGGCCTCACCAACATCCTGTTCTTTATATAAATGACAAACAACAGTGGGCCTAGCACGCATCCCTGCGGAACACCACTGGTCACAGGCCACCTGTCCAAAAATCAAGACCCCAGCACCACCCTCAGACTCCTCCCATCAAGCTACTTTTGTATCCAATTGGCAAGCCCTCCCCGAATCCCATGTGATCTAACTTTACTAAGTAGTCCACCAGGCGGAACCTTGTCAAAGGCTTTACTAAAGTCCATGTGGACTACGTCTACTGCTCTTCCCTCATCTATCATTTTGATCATGTCCTCAAAAACGCAATCAAGTTTGTGAGACATGATTTCCCACACATAATTATCCTGTTCAAAGAAGAACAGGGATTGGTAGAGCCATAGGCTGGAACCAGCACTTCAAAAACCTTCTTTAGAAAAGGCAGGCTTCTCTGTATATGTATTTTACTTTGATATCAAAGAATCTAGAAAAAAGAGATTCACCAAAGAACAGTTTGTTCTGGAATACCCTCCTTGCATTTCTCCCCTATCTACCTGGCCGCCATTAAATATATGTTTAGGCCTTCAGGATTTAGAGAGGGCATTGGCTGTTGTGTCAAACTCTTAAATAGCATAGCAGGTGTCAAATGAGTGCTGCAATCTCCCATTTATGCTCAGTTCCAAGTACTCTTTCCTCTGCCATGCCCTTTCACCAAAGGGTATCTGTAGACTACATGGGAAATCGCAGAATAGTTACAGCGCAGAAGGAGGCCATCTGGCCCATTGTGTTTCTGCAGGCTCTTTGAAGGAGCAATTCACCTAATCCCACACTCCACCCTCTCCCTGTAGTTCTGAGCTTTTTTCTTCTTTTTCAGATAATGATATAATTCCCTGTTGAAAGCTGCAAGTAACTCGCTCCCTTCCAGCCTCTCAGGCAATGCATTTGACATACTACCCATCACTGCATGAAAACATTTTTCCTGGCGTCATCGTTGTTTCTTTTGTGAATCATTCTAAACCTGTGCCTTCTACATCAATCTTTCCACCAGTGAGAACAATTTCTTCATATCTATTATGTCCAAACCCTAATTGCATATGACTACCTCTATCAAATCTCCTCTTGACTATTCTCTCCTCCACAAAAAAAAAGTCCAACTTCTCCAACCTTTCTACAGAATGGAAATTCCCTATTCCTGGGGTCATTTTTATGAATTGTTTCACAACTTTGTTGCTTTTTTACTCTAAGTATTTAATGATATAGTCCAGGTTGCTGTATCCTTTAACTGCCCTCTGAACTGTGTCATCCCTTCAACAATTTGTGCAGATAGACACACAGGTCCACATCCTATTGCACCCCCTTTAGAATTTCACCCTTCATATTACAATATCTGCCTGCATTCTTCCTACTAAAGTGAATCACTTCACATTTTCTGCACTAAATTCCATCTGCCAAATACCTACACATTCCACCAACCTGACTGTCCTTTTGAAATTCTTCACGATTCACAATAGTTGATTAACATTGGTTCACAATAATTTCAAATTTTGTATCATTGACAAATTTAATTTTACCCTGCACACCAAAGATCATTAGTATAACAGGAAGAATAAAGTTCCTAATACCAATCCCTGGGAAATCCCACAATAAATATTCCTCTGAACTGAAAACAATCATTTAGGATGATTTTCTGCATTCTGTCACTGAACCAAATTCATATCCATGTTTTTGCTGTCCCTTATTCCATGAGCTCTAACTTTTCTCTCAAGTCTGTTTTGTGGAACATTATCAAATGTCTCGGGAAGTCCGTGCACATCACAGCAACAGAATGACTTTCATCAATCCTTTCTGTTACTTTGTCAAAAAAAATCGAAAGTTAGTTAAACACAATTTGTCTCAGCAAATCCATTCTGCTTTCCCTAATTAATCCACATTTATCCATGTGGCTATTAATTTTGTTCCAAATTGTTATTTCAAAAATCATTCCCCACGCTGAAGTTAAACTGAATATAATTATTGGGCTGGCCTTAACACCTTCTTCGAACCTTGGCATAACATTTGGAATTGTCAAGTTCTCTATCACCATTCCTGAGTCTATGAAAGTTGGAAAATGAAGGTCAGTGTCTCTGCAATTTCCAATGTCACTTCTTTCAGTAACCTTGGATACATTTCATCCCATCCTGGTGCCTCTAAGTACAAAAAGCCTGTCCAATACTTCCTCCTTATCAATTTTACACCCTTCAAGTGTCTTTCACTATGATCTGAGCAGCATCTTCTTTCTTGACAAAGACAGATGCAAGTATTCATTTAATATTCAGCCATGCAACATACCTTCATCTATAAATGCCCTTTTTCGTTCTCCAATCTTCCTCTTACCATCAACTGTTTAAATGTTATCGGGTGGAAAAATCTGCTTGATGTCTTTTTAGACAAATGTGCTTTCAATATTTTTTAGTGAAATAGAGATTAAGTAAGCATTTAATAGCATTCGTGCTGATTACACTCAATCAGGTTTGTGAGACATGATTTCCCACACATGATTATCCTGTTCAAAGAAGAACAGGGATTGGTGGAGCCATAGGCTGGAACCAGCACTTCAAAAACCTTCTTTAGAAAAGGCAGGCTTCTCTGTATATGTATTTTACTTTGGTATCAAAGAATCTAGAGAACAGAGATTCACCAAAGAACAGTTTGTTCTGGAATACCCTCCTTGCATTTCTCCCCTATCTACCTGGCCGCCGTTAAATTTATGTTCAGGCCTTCAGGATTTAGAGAGGGCTGTGACATACTTTTGAGTCACCCTGAGGTGGTATGTTACATAAATTCAAGTTCTTCATTTCTTTCAATTGTGTATACTGTTTTGGATCAACATCTGGGATGAAGGCAACATAAAGTCAGATTTAGAAAATTCCTTTAACCAGAGAAAGAGAGAGGGGACAAGAGCTTAGAATTATACAGTACCTGTAACACAGTAAAACCTCCAGACCAAGGTTTCCTTTAAGCTGGGTGCTGTGTGTGGTCATGTGACTCTTGCATGTAACAAACAGGATTGGCGAACCAGCATTTCTTCTAATGTGCATGTGTGTGGCTGTGTAACAAGAGGAATCTACAATGCATCAAACACGCTGTACACAATAAAGAAAAAATAGTGGGAATGATAGTCTCCTTTGCTTTCAGGATGGCTAAAAGGAGAAGTAAGAGGTAAAGAACTTTAGGGAGAGAACTCCTGAGCTTAGAATTAAATGTAGCCTGATAATGCTCCTAGAAAGCCCTTAGGACCTTTTTACTCAAATAAATGTTCTATAAGCTTGCAAGTTGTTGCTGTAGACAGCTGTATCAATGAGCAACAAAAGAAACAGTAGATATAGAAGAAAAAGAATTAAAGGACTTACTGATTGATCTCAAGTAACAAATGCTCATTGTTTCCTTTCTTTATCTATCCTGTTCCCTCCAGACTGCCCAAACGGTGCTGGTGGTGATTGTCGTCTTCTGCATTTCCTGGCTGCCAAACCATGTGATCAACCTGTGGACTGAGTTTGGTAGCTTCCCACTCACGGATGCCTCCTTTGCCTTCAGGATAGCCGCACACTGCCTGGCTTACAGCAACTCCTCCGTCAACCCTATCATTTATGCCTTCCTTTCGGAGAATTTCCGCAAGTCCTACCAGCAAGTGTTCAAATGTAAGATCCGCAGTACCTCCCCCTTAAATGATGGCAAGGAATATCGAACACAGTCTGAAGTCATGCCATCTACCAGCTGTACCAATGTGTGAGTTGCAAATCTGGGTGAGGTGCAGCATGGGAGATGGTAATACTGTAATATTCACCATACATGCATTTTATGTTAGTGCAAACAGGCTATTGACTTACTGGAGCCAAAGATAGCAGATTTTTCTGGAGCATGATGCTAGGTATTGAGCAAGCATGAAGCTGTGACAGTGTTCAGGAGGATATTAGGCACAACATGGGAGTAGAATTCAGAACAAAGTTTGCCCTTGACATTCAAAGGATACCTGCAGGAAGAGATGACTGTGCATGTTTACTAGGACAGCAACAGTACACTGAGATTCACTAATTAATGTGATGTGAGAGCACAATGCTTTACATTGTGCATTACTCAAGGAAAAAGGCAAATTGTCATATTTGGCACAGTAACGACAACATTCTCAGTATTTCATCTCATGTCTGACCTCAGATTGAAACATTAACTCTTGATTGTCTGCACAGCTGAGTAAAAGTTTTAGCATTGCCCACCTTTAAAGGCCTTACAACTTTGTGAATGATATGCCAATAGGCCACATAAGACAGTTGACATCATGAACGGAAATTGTCCACAGCCAAATCAGATAGAAATTGAAATATTCTGATTGTTTCCCTTTGACCTTATCATTTAATGTCTTTTCCAATTTGTTCCCCCATTTTTTCTTCCCTCCTTTCTGATCCATAGCTTTATGGATAAATCCAAGACAAGTGGATTGGAAAGATGTTTCAGAGATAGTAGGAACTGCAGATGCTGGAGAATCTGAGATAACAAGGTGTAGAGCTGGATGAACACAGCAGGCCAAGCAGCATCAGAGGAGCAGGAAGGCTGACGTTTCGGGCCTAGACCCTTCTTCAGAAAAGAAAA
>NC_063335.1:38758852-38789649 GCF_021869965.1 Rhincodon typus
AAACGTCAGCCTTCCTGCTCCTCTGATGCTGCTTGGCCTGCTGTGTTCATCCAGCTCTACACCTTGTTATCTTGGATCGGAAAGATCACTGGTTCAGTCCCAGCTCTGCCTCCATTTACCCATACCATAGTCCTGAGGATATCATGCTTAGTCTTTATCTTCAAGGGTTATGGGAAAATGGCCTAGAGGAATAAACAGGAGAATTGAATACAGATTTTGAACATGGTTGTGAGTCCTGGAAAAATACAATGGATTGTCCAAACGCAAAAAAATGAAGTAAAAGAAAGATTACAACTACAGAATCATACAATACAGAAGTAGGTCATTTGCCCTATTGTGTCTGTGCAGCCTCATTTAAAAATCTATTCAATTTGTCCCACTCCCATGCTCAGTCCCCATAACCCTGCAAAGTTTTCCTTTTCAAGTACTCAGTTATATTATTTCCTTCTCCAGTATTCATGCATTTCAAACTGGAATGTAAAGCATTATTATTCCAGTTAATGAAGTGATTTTTCATTTTAAATGAATTTTTTCTTTGTAAATCAGCATCACTAAAAGCAGATTATCTAGTCATTATCACATAGCTCTTTGTGGGAGTTTGCTGTGACAAATTGACTGTCATGCCTCCCACATTGCAACAGAGACTGCACTTCAAAAACTACTTCATGGGTTATAAATCATATTGGGCCATACTTTCAAATCTTTCCCTTTTCCTGTCCTCATTTCCTGAAGTGAAAGCTTTGATTTCATGATGATGCATCTCATTGAAGAGATGAACATTCAATTTGGCTTTCCCACTGGAATGGGGAGACAAGGGGATTGATGGACGTGTTAGGTGACCAATGGTGGTGGGCTTAGGGATGGGGTAGGTAAACATGTCATGAAACCTCCAGAATATGTCAAGATAAAATTGGTGATCCTATAGAGAAAGTAAGTGCCATCATCACCCCAGTGTTGCGTTTTAATGCTGCACAACAAACAGTCAGTTGGGAATATCAAAGCAACTAGAGGAAGCATAATTAGATGATCTCTCCCAGACTAATGCTGACTTTATGTATAGGTAAGAATGTTGAATGCACCCCGGAAACTGAGGGATAGATTTACATTGCCATAATTTAACTAAACGTACTCCGAAAAAAAAGGCCTTGCTTTCTATTTTATTTTATCCGCTGTGTGTCTCTGGCTGGGCCAGAGTTTATTGCCCACAGGGCAGTTAAGAATCAACCATATTGCTGGGCATCTGGAGGCATGTAGGCTACAGCAGGTAAGGACAGCAGATTTCCTTCCCCTAAATGACATAAATGAACCAGATGGATTTTTCTGACAATCATATCATGGTCATCATTAGACCCTTAATTCCAGATTGTTTATTGAATTCAAATTCCGTCATCTGCATGTGAGATTTCAACCAGTGTCCCCAAAACATTAGCTGAGTTTCTGGATTAACTTTCTAATGAATATACCACTAGGCAATATCTTCCTTCACAATTGGAGATCCTGAAGTACTTCAGAGGCTGAGGAATAAGGGGTCTTGCAGCAAAATAACTATTTCTAACTAATTATTTCCATTCTGAGAACACATGAACATACAAAAGTGGACCATTTGGCTCCTCAAGCCTGCTTTACCATTCAGTAAGAAGATGGCTGATCTGTTTGTTCTTCAAATTCCCCTGTTCCCCAATAACTGTTGATTCCCTTGCCTGACAATAATCTGTTTAATTCTGCCTTAAAAGTATTGAATGTCTCAGCCTCTGCTGCCTTCGGAGGCAGAAAATTCCTGACCCCCATACTGTCAGAGAGAAGACATTTCTCCTCATCTCTGACCTAAAGGTTCGACCCCTAACTCTAAAACAGTTTCCTCTAGTTCTGGACTGATCCACAAGAGGAAACATCCTTTTCACATCTACCTTTTCAAGATCATTTGATTTCTTATACAATTCAATCAAGTAATCTCTCACATTTTTAAATGCCAGTGGAATCTACATGTCCAACCTATCCCCATAAGGTGACCTGCTCATTCAATCTAGTAAACCTTCTCTGAACTGCTGTCATGCATTGACATCCTTCCTTAAATAAAGAAACCAAAATTGTCCTCAGTATTTGAGATGTGGGCTGACCAATGCCCTATATAACTGAAGCATAACATCCTTTCTTTTATGTTCATTTCCTCTTGTAATAAAGGGCAGCATACTGTAAGCTTTCTTGACTACGTTTTTCCTTGGGGTGTGGGTGTCATCGACAAAGTTAGCATTTATTACCCAATCCCAGTTGCCTTCAAACTGAATGGCTTGCAGGACTATTTCAGTTCATGGGCCGTTCAGAGTCAATCACATTACTATAGATCTGGAGTCACATGTAGACTAGAGCAAGTAAAGATGGTAGATTTCCTGCCTTACACAACATTAGTGAATTAGATGGGTCTTCATAACATTTAGTTCAAGTGGCATTCGTGAAACTAATGGCTAATTGCCATTGTTTCAAAATTTAATTAATCGTATTTAAATTTCACCAGCTCCCATTTCTGGTATTTGAACCTGTGATCCCAAAGAATTAGCCTAGTGACATTGCCATTATCTGACCAGTAGAAATTCAGAAACTATTCTTCTGAGAACATGGGTTCAAATTCCAGCTTGCAGATGGTGAAATTTGAATTTAGTCACGTCCACAATTCTGTTACAGAGAGTTCCAGGATTTTGACTGAGTAACAGTAAAGAACTTGCTTTTCTACCCAGGTTATTTATTTGGCAGGTCCAGTCAGTTCCTGGTTAATAGTAACCCCCCTGGTATTGATAGTGGGGTACTCAGTCATGATAATACCTTTGAATGTCAAGTGTAATGGTTAGATTCTCTCTTGTTGGAGACGATATTTGCCCAATAGTTGTGCGGCACAAATGTTTCTTGATAATGGTCTTTAAACAATTGCTTGTTGGGTATTGGGTTAACTACATGAGTTAGTTTAGTTTTTAAAAAAGGATATAATTATAAGTTATGAAGCATAACTCTCCTAAAGGCAAGGTACATATACAATAACCTGTCCTTTCTGAAATAAAAGTTAGCTGTTTATATTCAAACATACAAACATATGAACATACGAACAAGGAACAAGGGTAGGCCATTCAGTCCTTTGAGCATGCTACGCCATGCTGATCTGATTTTAACCTTAGCTCCACATTCCTGTCTATCCTTGATAATCTTTCATCACTGTGATAATCAAGAATCTATGAACTTCTGTCTTAATAATATTTAAAGAGTCTGCATCCACTGCCTTTGGAGGAAGGAATTCCAAAGACTTACAACCCTCTGAGAGAAAGGATGTTTCCTTATCTATGTTTTAAATGGGCATCCCCTTATTTTTAAACTATGGCACCTAGTTCTAGATTCCTCCCAAGACAAAACATCCTTTCAATATTCGCCCAGTCAATGCCTCTCAGGATCTTGTATATTTCTGTTACATCACCGCTGACTCTTTTAAACTCTAGAGGAAATGGCCTAGCCTGTCTAGCCTTTCTTTATGAGGCAATCCACTCATTCCAAGTATTAGTCAAGTAAACCTTGTCTGAATTGCTTACAACAACTAATGAGCCTTCTGTTAGTCCAATATATTTTCTCTTTCATAACCTGTTCAAATGAGTGTTCAGCCTCCTCAATTTTTTTTTCTTTGGAAGCCTCCCACTCAGTTGTAGGACCTCTAAATCCGACTTCAATTTTTTTCACTAGAGCTTCATTGCTGGCACTTACTCTGAAAGGACTGTCATATGAACCATTTTCTCCAGCATTGCTATGAACTCAAGTCATGCCCCTATGTTCGGCATGATTCCAAACAGCGGAGAATTTCCCCTGATTTTCATTAACTTCAGTTTTGCTTCAGCTTCTTGATGCCATACTCAGTCAAATGCTGCTTTAATGTCAAGGGAAGTCATTCTCACTCCATTTTTTTTGTCCATGGTGAACCAATGGTCTATTGAGGTCCCATGATGACTGGCCAGGTGGAGCCCAAACTGAGTGCCATAAGCAGGTTATTACTAAGCAAGTGCCATTTAATAGCACTGTCAACAGTACCTTCTATCACGTTGCTGACAGTAGAGAGTAGACTGATAGGGTGGTTATTAAGTGGATTGGATTTGTCCAGCTTTTCTGTGTCCAGATAAATCCGGGAAATCTACCACATTGTTGGGTTGATAACATTGTTGTAATTGTACTGGAACAGTTTGACTGTGGGTGTATTCAGTAATATTGCTGGGACATTACGCTGCCTTTGCAGTATCCAGTGCCATCAGCTGTTTCATGATACCACATAGATACCACAAGCAAATCGGCTGAAGACTGGCATCTGTGATGCTGGAGAATTCCAGAAAAGGCTGAGATGGATCATTTACCCTGTACATTGAGCTGAAGGTTGTTGTGACTGCTTCAGCTTTGCCTTTTGTACTGATGTGCTGGGCTCCCCCATTATTGAGGATGGGGATATTCTGGAGACCTCTACCTCCTGTTAGTTATTTTGTTATCCAAAGCTATTCATGACTGGATGTGGTAGGGCTGGAATGCTTAGATTGGATCCATTGGCTATGGGATTGCTTAGCTCTGTCTATTGTGTGCTGTCTTTGCCATTTGTCACGTAAGTGATCCTGTGTTGTAGCTTCACCAGGTTTACACAATTCTTAGGAATACCTGCTGCTGCTCTTGCATTCCCTCTAGCACACTTCATTGAACCAGGATTGATCTTCTGGTTTGATGGTAGCAGTAGAATGGAGGATGTGCTAAGCCATGAGTTTACAGTTTCTGTTGCATCTGTTGCTGCTGGTGGTTCACAAATTCTCATGAATGCCCAGTTTTGAGTTCCTAAATCTGTTTGACAGCTATCTATTTCAGCAATGTAGTCATGTCACAGAACATGCTGGAGGGTATCCTTATTATGAAAATGGGATATTGTCTGAACTGTGCATCTCTTACTGAGATGAAGAGAAATTTCTTCTTCCAGAGAGCAGTGAGCCTGTGGAATTCTTTGCCACAGAAACGTATCATTGAATGCTTTTAAGATGGAGTTAAATACAGTTCTTAGGTCTAAGGGGATCAAAGAGTATGGAGAGAAAATGGGAACAGGGAATGGAGTTGGATGATCAGCCATGATCCTACTGAATGACAGAGCAGGCTTGAAGGGCCTACTTTCTATGTGCAGTGGTTACTCTTGTCAATGCAGTGATTGACAGATGCATCCGCAACAGGTATGTTGGTGAGGATGAGCTCAAATAGTTTTCCCTCTTTTTAGTTCCTTATGTAGACCCTAGTCCATGGTCTTTGGGCTCAGTCCGTTCAGTGAGGTGTCACTGAGGTACTCTTGCTGATGATCATTGAAGATACCTGCTCACAGTGCATTCTGTATCCTTATTATCCTCAGTGCCTCTTCCAATTTATTTTTAAAACGGAGGAGTAGTGATCGTGATCAGCTGAAGTGGGGGTGGGTGTTGGTGGAGAACAATAGGTGGTTGTCAGCAGGATGTTCACTTGCCCATTTTTGACCTGAGTGCGTTAAGATTTCATGGGTTCCAGAATCAATGTTGAGGACTCCTGGGCTAACTCCTATCTTTCAAGTGGGACATAACATATCAAGAGTTGATCTGGGACATTATCTGCAAGGTATAATTCCATGAGCATCATGATGTCAGGCTGTTGCTTGACTAATCTGTAGAACAGATCTTTCAATTTTGTTGCCAATCCTAAATATTAGGAAGGAGCACTTTGCAGGGTTGCTGGGGCTAGATTTGCTGTTGGTGATTCCAGTTCCTAGGTGAATACCAGTGGTCTGTTGGTTTCATTCCTTTTCGACTTTGTAAGGTTTGCTACAACTGAATTCCTTCATTTCAGAGTCATTCACTCGCTGTGGATCTGGAATCACATGAAGTTAAGGACTGCATATTTCCTACCTGAAAGGGTGTTGGTGAACCAGATGATTTTCTATGATAATGATGACATTTTCATGGCCACCATTAGACTAGTTATTTAATTTGAAAGGTACTTATTTATTGAATTTAAATTCCACCAGTTGTCATGGTGTGATTTGAGCCCATGTCTGTAGAGCTTTGGCTTGGGCCTCTGGATCATGAGTCTTGTGACCTGATGTCAAAGCCATCACCACTCCATGGCTATTTCGGTCTAAGAAGCACCTGAATACATTGGACAGCACAGAATCACAGAATGACAACAGCACTGAAGGAGGCTGTTTGGCCCATGGTACCTATGCTGGCTTTCTGACAGAGAAATTCTACTAATGCCACTCTCCTGGTTTTTTTCTTGTAGCCCTCTACATTCTGTCTGTTTGAATAATAATCCAGCTCTCTCTTGGAAGACCATGTTCTGATGAAATGCATTCCAGATTCTGACTACTTGCTGCGTGAGGGCGTTCTTCCTCATTTTGTCATTGTCTTTTTTGTCACTTACTTCAAATCTGTGTCTTCTTGTTCTTGACCTACTCACCAATTTACTCTGTCCAGATCTCTCATGGTTTTACCTTCCTGGCACAGCCAGGTGCAAAGCCTAGCTATTGTGAGGTACAGGCAAAGAATGCAGCTGCAGCTGAGAAAAACGTTTAATAGAGCCAGAAAATTTTTAATAGTGCCAGGAAAGGGAAGGTGAGCCCATATTTCACTAAACCAAGTAGGCAGGAAAATTAGACATGTCACAAATAGCTTCCTTTTTGTTTGTTCAATCAGAAGTGATTGAGGACTCTATCTACAATTGATATAAAAGTACAGCATGCTAGATCTCTCCTCTTCAAGCATCAACCACCTTATTCATTTTTCTCATGTTCACAATGGAAGACAGAGTTCTAATTTGTTCATTAAAAGCAGGGACTGTGGAAAGTTACAGGGAGTCATTGAAAGAAACTAGCAGACACTGCTACAGATATGATGCACTGATGAATACCCTGGTGAAATATTCAGTAAGTGATTTCCACTCGTTCCCTGAAGAAGTCATGGGTTGCATTTTATGAGACTCAGTTCATCAAAAACAGCAAGCAGTGTTCCAATACCCTCCTCCGCCTCACCGGACTAACCCTCACCCTCAATAACTTTTCCTTCCCACTTTCTCCACATCCAGCCATGGGTGCTCACATGGGCCTCAGCTACGCCTGCCAGTTTGTTGGTTCTGCCGAACAGTCCCTCTGCAGTACATATACCAGTACTATTCCCCACCTCTTCCGCTGTTACATTGATGACTGCATCGGTGCTGCGTCCTGCACCCAGGCTGAACTGGAGCAGTTCATCGACTTCACTAACAACTTCTAGCCCGCCCTCAAATTCACTTTGGTCTATCTCGTATGCTTCCCCCCACTTTCTTGACCTCTCCATTTCTATTTCTGGTGACAGTTTAAAGACCATCATTTACTATAAGCCCACAGACTCCCATAGCTACCTAGACTACACCTCCTCCCACCCTGTATCCTGCAAAAACTCCATCCCGTTTTCCCAATTCCTCTGTCTACGTCACATCTTCTGTGACTAGGAGACGCTTCACTCCCAAGCATCCCGGATGCCTGCCTTTTTCAAACAATGCTGTTTTCCCCCCTCTGTCATCCAGACAGCCCTCCACCATGCCTCCTCCATCCCCCACTCTGCAGCTCTTAACCACCCATCCCTCCAAACGTAATAAAGGTGGGGTCCCCCTTGTCTTCGCTTTCCACGCCACCAGCCTTCACTTCCAACGTATCATCCTCAAACACTTCTGCCAACTGCAATTAGACTCCACCACTCAGAACATCTTCCACTCCCCACCCTTTCTGCCTTCTGCAAGGACCATTCCCTTCGCCACATCTTAGTTTGCTCCACACACCCCACCAACTACTCCAACCCGCCCAGTACCTTCCCCTGTAACCGTAAAAGATGCAACACCTGCCCACACACCAGCTCCCTCATCTCCATTCAGGGCCCTAAACAGCCCTTCCAAGTGAGACAGAGCTTCACCTGCATCTCCTCCAACCTAGACTATTACATCCACTGATCCTGATGTGGTCTTCTCTCCGTCGGTGAGACCAAACGTATACGAGGTGACCCTTTCACCGAGCATCCCCACCTGGCCTGTAACGGCCAACCTAACCTCCCGGTCACCGCCCATTTCAACTCCTCACCCCACTCCCTCTCTGACATGTCTGCCCTTGGCCTCCTCCAGTGTCGCAGTGACTCAGAACGTAAGTTTGAAGAACGACACTTTATCTTTCGCCTGGGCATCCTACAGCCCGGAGGTCTCAACATTGAGTTCTCCAATTTCAAATAACCCCTGCCACCCATCCCCTGGCTTCCCATCCAGCCTCACCTCCCTCCTTCCATTCCATGTTCTGACCCTCCCTTCCAGCCACCAACCGGATTCAGCCCTCCTATCGGCCAACCAAGTCGTACCTACCACCAGTGTCCACCTATCATCATCATTCCGCCATCCCCCCACCGCCTTTATCTGTAGCTCCCCCTACCCCACATCCCATCCTGAAGAAGGGTAATACCCAAAATGTTGACTGCTCCTTTCCTCCAGATGCTACCTGGCCAGCTGTGTTCTTCCAGCCTCCTGTTTGTCTACCTTGAATTCCAGCATCTGCAGTTTTTTTTGTCTCTTTATGGAGACAGCATCTTCTGTAGGTTCCTCTGTGGTGCTCTTTCCCATCAGCGGAAGAAACTTACAGCATTTAAAATTAAGATGATCCAATTGGAAATTCACCTGGGTTATCGGTGAGTATGAGGTGTAACCAAGTTTTGACCTGATACACTTACAGTGGTCCATTGTGCAAGACGATAATCTTGACTCAAGTCTTTGTGAACAAATTTAATTTTCTGCTTCATTCTCACACTGACCTTTCTGTCATGGCCTCCTGCACTCAATGTGAAATCAAAAAATAACATGACATCTTTAGGTATGAGAGTTTACAGTTTTTTGAACTCAGAATTGAGTTCAACAATTTCAGTTTACAACTAATGCTGTAGTTATTTTTCTGGAAGGTAGTTGTCAGTGATGATCCTTTTTTCTATTTACACCTCCTCAAGACACATGTTTTGTTTATTTACTTGTCCCATTACCAATCCCTTTTGTCTTGTACCGTCACCTCCTTTATCATTTAATCAGTCTTACATTATCAACATCCTGGGGTTACCATTGACCAGAAACTGTACTGGACTAGCCATATAAATACCATGGCTACAACAGCAAGTATTCCCAATTCCTCTGCCTCCACTGCATCTGCTCCCAAGATGGGGCGTTCCACTCCCAAAAACTCCAGATGTCCTCTTATTTCAAGGATCGCAACTTCCCCAATTTGGTGGCTGAAAATGCTCTCAACCGCATCTCTTGCGTTTCCCACATCCCCTCCCTCCAACAAAAACAAAGGCAGAATTCCCCTTGTCCTCACATATCACCCCACCAACCTCTGTATTCAACATATCATTCTCTGCAACTTCCGTCACCTACAATCAGACTCCACAACCAAAGATATACTCCCCTATCCACCCCTATTTGCCTTGCATAGGGACCGCGCTCTCTGCAACTCTCTCATCTGCTTCACACTCCCCACTAGCCCCACCATCCCCGGCACCTTTCCCTGCAACCACAGGAAGTGCTACACCTGCCCCTACACCTCCCCCGACACCTCCATTCAAGGCACCAAACAAACTTTCCACATCAGACAAAAGTTCACCTGCACATCCGCTAATGTGGTCAATTGCATCCACTGCTCCCGATGTGGCCTCCTCTACATCGGTGAGACCAAGCAGAGGCTCGGAGACCATTTTGTAGAGCATCTGCGCTCGGTTGACGACAAATGACAACACCTTCCGGTCACGAACCACTTCAACTTCCCCTTTCACTCCCTGGGTGACATGTCCATCCTGGGCCTCCTCCAGTGTCACAACGACACCACCTGGAAACTGGAGGAGCAGCACCTCATATTCCGCCTTGGGAGCCTGCAGCCCAATGGTCTAAATGTGGACTTCACCAGTTTCAAAATCTCCCCACTCCCAGCCTCATCCCATGACCAAACCTCCCTCTCATCCCCGCCTCCTTGACCTGGCACAACCTGTCCATCTTCTCTCCCTACCTATCTGCTCCTCCTACCTCACTGACCAATCCCCACCACTCCCTACCTGCACTCACCTCTATTTATTTATGAGCTCACTTCCCCCACCCCCATTTCTGAAGAAGGCTCCCAACAGAATACTCCCCACTTGCCTGGATGAGTGCAGCTTCAATAACACTCAAGAAGCTTGAAGCTTGATACCATCCAGAACAAACAGCCTGCTTGATCAGCACCACATCCAGAACCATCCACTTGCTCCACCACTGATACACATTAGCAACAGTATGTATCATTTACAAGATGCATCAAAGCTCCATAGACAGAACTTTCCAAACCGACAACCACTCCCATCCAGAAGAACAAGGACAACAGCCAAGGACCACCACCTGCAAGTCCCCTTCCAAATCATTCACCATCCTGACTTGGTATTGTTGTTCCTTCCATGTTGCTGGGTCAACATCCTGGCACTCCCTCCCTAACAGCACTGTGGGTCTATTTCCATCAAATGGACTGCAGAGGTTCAAGAAGACAGCTCACTGCCACCTTCTCAAAGGCAGCTAGGGATGGGCAATGAATGCTGGCCCAGCCAACAATGTCCACATCATGTGAGTGAATTTTTTAAAAATCCCTCTACAGCTTCATCGATCCTCCATTTACATTAGTTACCCTATTCCCTAACTTCCCTGCTTCCCTGAATTTGTACAAACCTGAAACCTGTTATATCTCTAACTATCTCCAGGTCATTGACCTAAATGTTTAGCTCTGTTTCTCCTGCAGATGCTGTCTCCACCTTCTGAGAATTTCCATTTTCTATTTCAGAGTCCCAGAATCCACTATTTTAAAATAGTGAAAATAGCGAGACACGTTGTGTTATGCTGAGAGACAGTTGCATATTGCAAGAAAACCTCTACAAGGTATTTTCTCAATCTATTATAACCACTATCGGGGGAACCCTTTGACTGATAATAAACAGGCAAGGGGATGTTCATGCAAGGTTTGGGACCCTGATATCAGGAGCCACTTGGAGCGCTGTACCCGCGCTTGCCTGGTGTCAGATCAGCCCAGTAATATTCCCTCCTCATGGTTCGCCCCTGAGTTCACCATGTGAGTGAGCTTTCAATGCAGCTAGATAGCTAACAGCTGTGAAGTCTCAAACCACCTCACCAACAAGCTGGCTGCTGCTGAGGCCAGTCAGTGATCCAGTATCCAGCAATGTTTAAATTCAGATTCATATACGTGTATACCTAGTGTCACTCTGTCTCTCATTACAGGATGCTGATCAAATTGCAGCTTTTAATTTTCCACAATGCTCGAGTCTTCTATAAATCTTTCTGACAGTTACTGTAACAGTGAAGTCTGTCAGTGGTGGCTTTGCTTTACCTATCGAATCAACCAGTTTCCATGGTAACCTAATAGCTATACAACCGTGATATTCATGTGTCAGGAACTCTAATGGGCTCTCAATTGTATTATATGCTGTTATATTCGGAAAGTCAAAGCATAATTAATATCTTCATTGTTTTTGTTTACTTCTATGTGATCTGTTGATTTCTTAAATCAATTTTTGTTCAATCTTTCACATAGGAGTAAGAATTCTGGAAGACACACATCTTCTTTTGGCTTCTCCCACTTTACTTAGGGTTACTAAAATGCTGCTTGTTCACCTTGCTCCAATTCTGCCTGTCAGTCACCCATTCTTCTTCCAATCCTACTGCATTTACGTCTCTCAGCACCACATCTTTCCATCCAATTTCAGGCCTTCCTCTACTCCTTCTTCTTTGCAGTCTCACCTCCACCACTTCATCACAAGTCCTCTCTCTCTTGGCTGCAGGTGACCATACCCCATATCATTTCAATCTCTTCCCAGCTACTTTCTTTGATTCCCCCCACAGTCTTCATGAACTAAAAACTGAAAGAACTGTGGATCCTGTAAATCAGGAACAAAAACAGAAGTTGCTGGAAGCTCAGCAGGTCTGGCAGCGTCTGTGAAGAAAATAATCAGAGTTAACGTTTCGGATCTGGCAACCTTTCCTCAGAGTTGGGGACGGGTCACTGGACCCGAAATGTTAACTCTGATTTTTTTCTTCACAGACGCTGCCAGACCTGCTGAGCTTCCAGCAACTTCTGTTTTTGTCTTCACGGACTACTTGGTGAGCTAGGATTTGGTTTTGTCCTCTCTATATGTCCTGCTCCACATCCATTTTTCATTAGTCTCCGGTCATTGTTCCTGCCTGCTTGATGTGGCTCAAGTTTTTACACTCTACAGAAGAATGATCTCATGACTACCTTGCCCACCCTTTTCAGTTTCAGCAGTACGTTTCTATTAGACAACACTCCACTGCACCTCTTCCAATTGTTCCAACTCTTTCAATCAGTTATTAAAGCAATATTATAATGCATTCATAAAGGGGAACGATGTGCACTTTCATGAGAATGGGCTGATTGGGATAATAGATAGAATGGCCTCCTTCCTTGTTACATCTTTCTATGAAATGCTTCCTTTGTTCAAGTACTCCAGAGCACTGATCTTTCAAATCATAACAAAAATTTATATTTATGCTGCACCTATAATGGAATCAACTATCTGAAAGTGCTTCACAGAAGCATTATAAAACAAAATATAAGCCATATAAGGAGACATTAGGTCAGATGACCAAAGGTTTGATCAATGAAGAAGGTTTTAAAGAAGTATAAGAAAAGAGGAAAGTGAGGATTGAGGGGAGGAGAGGTATTTGGAGAGAATTCCCTAGCTTGGGATCTAGACAACTAAAAGAACACCCACCACTGGTGGAGCAAGTATGACTTAGAATGAAAAAAGAAGCAAGCATTAGAGGAGCAGAGGTATCTCCGGTGGTTGAAATGTTAAAAGAGATTATAAATATAGGGAAGGAAAAGATTTGAAAACAAAGATAAGAATTTTTAAAATCAAAGTGCTGCTTGAACTTCAGCTAGCGTAGCTCAATGAGCACTGGGGTGACAGGGAAATGGAACTTGCTGTGAGATAAGACATAGGCAGCAGAGCTTTGGATCACCTCAAATTTACAGAAGGTAGAAAAGGCTTAGAAACCAGTTGTACATTGGAATAGTCAAGCCTGGAGGTTATAAAGGTGTTGTAGCTCGCAAAATTTTGAAGTAATCACCCTTTTAAACTCAAGAGCTGGCACTTCATTATATATGTTTTACAAATCCCATCATGCGCTGTGGATTGATACATCGATAATCAGCACCTGATTGTAGTGTAGTGAGTGATGCAGTACCCTTGACACTTATGTATGCATACACATGAACATATAGTTCCAAAATCAAATTGGAATAATTTAACAACATAACAGGAGGCATGAAAGTAGGTTTCAGCAGCAGATGAGTTGAAATAGGGACAAAGTCAAGCAATTTAATAAAGGTGGAAATAGGTGATCTTAAGATGACATTAATATGAAGTTGTAAACTCATCTCAGCATCACAGTCGCAAACAAATTCACTTAACCTTATACAGCTGCCAGAGAGAGGGATGGAGTCTGTAGTTACAGAATGGAGTTCAGAGTTGTCGGCATTTGACTAAGGGTCAGGTGGATTTCATTGAATATGAGTTTCCTGATTGGCGCTGTCAACCTGGGCCAATCAGGGAGTCCCAGCTGACAGATATAAACAGGAGTCCCAGAGATTCCACTCACTCTAGGCACTGGCTTTGAGCTAGCTGGTCAGAGTCCATGTGAGTGTACACATGTAAAGAAAGGGTGACTTGGTTACATGGAGTTATTTCAGGAGTGAGGACTGAAAACAATAGGTTCAGCCCCCCTAATATTTAATTGGAGGAAATCTGCTCGTCCAGTCCTGTTGTTGGATAAGCAATATGATAATTGGAGGAGTCAAAATGGTGAGGTAGACCTGGGTGCTGCCAGTGTGCATGTTAAATTGTACCTTCCTCTGTTTGAGGTGGGAAGACGGCATAATTAGGCAGGCTGGTATCATCTCAGTATGCTGCTATCTTCCTGCCTCCACCCAAGTTTTAGGTTAAAAGCCCAAGCCTGACCTTCGCAGCCCTCCACTTAAGGACCTATTCCTATCTGGGCTACTACTACACAGGCTCTGAACTGAAATGAAAGCTTGGAGCCCCATCTCCTGGTTAAACCAGTGTGAACAGGCTGTCATCTGAGGGGAGGAGGTTTTCTCGATCTGCCCTGATTTGTGCACGATTAAGGGCCTAGACATCGGGCAGAGAGGTGACCAATGTGAGGGAACCAATCCCCTAATCCCTTCTCCTGACTAACCACAAACACCTTAAATCACCCACCCCACAAAGAGCACTTCTGTCCTTACAATCTTGGTTGTTCTTCTGGCTGCAGCCATGGCATTTTTACGGTGGCTTTGCTGAATATGAGAGATGAGGGCCTCTGATTGGTCAGCTGCTCTCACTGGGCAAGACAGCTGCCCTTGGGACTTGATTTTGGAGAAACTTCCATCTTCCCTGAGATTGTCTGATTGGAGGAAGGTACAGCAGGCCTTACACCAGCTCAGGAGTCCTGTCACCTTTACAGCAAGTGAGCAAAATGTCCAACGGATACGGAAGATTCTCACCTCATGTCTTTGAATTATGTTGTAAAGGGGGAACACGTGGATGAGAAATAGGAGGGTACCAAGAATAGTTTATTGAGGCACACCAGAGAGAATGGTGTGGGGGAAGGAAGAGGAACCACCGTGAGTCATTCTCTGGTGAGATAGACACAAATAGATCCACATGACAGCAATCGTCTGGTTGATGACAGTGGAGAGGCAATGGAAAAGGTTAGTATGGGCCACCAAGTCAAAAGCTGCACATAGATATTGAAAGTAATGGAGAGAAGGTTTCCCTTTGTCACAATCACATCAGATTCTGTTTGTGACTTTGAAAATAGTCATTAGTTTACCGTGAGAGGGGCATAAATCTATGGAGTTTCAAACAGGAAAGAGTTCCAGGAGAGAAGGGAATGGATTTGGGAGGTGACAACATTTTAAAGTGAATTTGGAGGTGGGATAATAGTTTCTGCAGGTGGAAGGAAAAGTTGGTTTTTTGAGGAGAGGGTTGAATTATAGCGGCTTTAAAAGAAAGAGGGACAACACCCAAGGAAACCACTTCCAATATTGGCTAACATAGGGACCAGGAGATTTGGTTTGTTAATCAGTGATTCAGTAGGAAAAGAAGTGAGGTAACAAGAGGTGGGTCAGATGGACAAGATAAGCTCAGAGAGGACATGAGGGAAGATGGGGAGAGACTGGAATAAGATGCAAGTTTAAAACTAAGGTTGGGGAATCGCCAGAATAAGAGAAAGCAAAGCTTTATTGGGAACAATGAAATCAAAGGTGGAGATAAGGGCATTGTTGAGTAAAGCAGCCACTGAAGTAGTGTTGTGGCTAACTGAAAGCCAAAGGCTAGATTGTGGGATTTGGAACTTACAGCTATAAGTGAATTGCAGGACAGTTTTCTAGGGGTGGATGCTGAAGGTGAATGTGAATAATGTGTGATACAGTCAAGTGATCTAAGACAGCCTTATCTGTGATTGAAGCTGTGGGAGGAGCAGCACCTCAAGAGAAAGTCAAGGAGGTGGCCTTGTTCAGATAACGTGGAGGGTGAAATAGAGACAACTAGTAAGATCAGACCTGCTAGAAGAGTCCATTGTTCAGCAGAGGGAGGGATGAGTTGAGCAGTGACAAGGTTAGCCTCTAGCAGGTGCCATGGGTGGGAAAGACAGCACGAGAACATGGGGTTATTGCTCAGAATAATCCAGCAGTCATTAGTCTTTTGAAAGGTTGTCATTTAGGTTCGGAGGCAAGCTGAAGGCTCATTGAATAGGGAATCAAGCATGGCACAGCAACAAGAGCAGGATGGTCAGGGAGTACTGACAGGTTGGCGTATGGAATAGGGATAGCAGAGTACCTGAAAGTGGAAAACTGAAAGTAAACATGACATCAGATGGAAATCTAGACAAGATGAAGAGAAAATTAGTTAAATGAAAGAAGAAAGTTGAACATAGATTGATAAACTCACGTGCTAAGCAACAGCCAAATTGCAGACACACAGGGACAGAACAAGCTACATGGGTCTAGCTACATAAAAATTGGATTCATGCAAACATGATCATAAATAGGTAAGAAGAAATAGATGGCAATAATAGGAAAAAAAACCAGAATAAATGTTGAGGCCCCTGGTAGAATAATGATGACTTAGGGAGATTGAATCAGCATGATGAGCTGGTGCTCATGTTAAGAGACTGCTGAAGTGCAGAAGCTGTTTTCAGATTAGAATATTGATGAATGCATTGCAAGAGGCAATTTCATCGGAATGAAGATCCAAGAGGTGGACAGACACATTTGGGCAGCACCATAAAATCCAAAAGCATCAGAGGTTTTCTCCTCTGCATAACATTGTCAAGTACAGACTGAAAATGAAAAACCATTAAACCTAGCTCATCAGAAGTTTGAAGCCTCTCACTCGCAGCAGTGATGAAGAAAGGGCAGTGAACAGATCCAAGATACTTAAATTATCACAAAAGGACATGAAGCCAGAGACAATTGAACCTTTTGATGTCATCTAGTGTCATCCAATATAGAACCAACACCTCGATTTTGTGAAAGTTCTGGAGTTATTTGAAGCCAAGCTTAGAGTATGATGCAGATCTGGATTTTACTAGTTCTTTCCACAAGTCAAAAAGGTTATCAAAATGCAGCAATCTAGGACAGGAGCAAAATTGTATATTTCATTTATTTATTTTTATCCACACATAACCAGGCCAGAATTTATTGCCCTTCCTTAATTGCCCAGGAGAAGCCAGTGGTGAGCTGCCTTCTTGAACCACT
This sequence comes from Rhincodon typus, assembly GCF_021869965.1. Taxonomy (NCBI): domain Eukaryota; kingdom Metazoa; phylum Chordata; class Chondrichthyes; order Orectolobiformes; family Rhincodontidae; genus Rhincodon; species Rhincodon typus. The sequence continues at coordinate 38,775,735 of NC_063335.1, forward strand.
GCAGTCCTTGGGTATTGAGGCCAATAGTGCCTTTAGGAGGAAGATTCTACAATGTTGACCCAGCGACACTGAAGGAATGCCGATGTCATTGTAAGTAAGCATGGTGTGTGGCTGGGAGGAGTTCCCATGCATAGCCTGCCCTTGCCTTTTGTGGTGATAGAGTTCATGGATTTAGAAAATGCTGTCCTAGGAACAATGATGAGTCACTGCAGTGCATCTTGTAGATGGTATACACTGCTGCCATTGTGCGTTGGTGTGAAGAGAGTAAATGTTGAAGGTTTATGCATTTTCCAATGTAGTCCAGTATGGAAATGTAGTTTGGAAGTTGTGAAATTTGAAGCTATATTTGAGAGGAAATCCATGCAAGGTCTTATCCAGACTTTTACTAGAACAAAGAACAAAGAAAATTATAGCACAGGAACAGGCCCTTTGGCCCTCCAAGCCTGCGCCGATCCAGATCCTCTATCTAAACCTGTTGCCTATTTTCCAGGGATCTGTATCCCTCTGCTCCCTGCCCATTCATGTATCTGCCTAGATACATCTTAAATGACGCTATTGTGCCCGCCTCTACCACCTCCGCTGGCGACGCGTTCCAGGCACCCACCACCCTCTGTGTAAAGAACTTTCCACGCATATCTCCCCTAAACTTTTCCCCTCTCACTTTGAAATCGTGATCCCTAGTAATCGAGTCCCCCACTCTGGGGAAAAAGCTTCTTGCTATCCACCCTGTCTATACCTCTCATGATTTTGTAGACCTCAATCAGGTCCCGCCTCAACCCCCGTCTTTCTAATGTAAATAATCCTAATCTACTCAACCTCTCTTCATAGCTAGCACCCTCCATACCAGGCAACATCCTGGTGAACCTCCTCTGCACCCTCTCCAAAGCATCCACATCCTTTGGTAATGTGGCGACCAGAACTGTATGCTGTATTCCAAATGTGGTCGAACCCAAGTCCTATACAACTGTAACAGGACCTGCCAACTCTTGTACTCAATACCCCGTCTGATGCCTTCTTGACCACTCTATCGACCTGCGTTGCCACCTTCAGGGTACAATGGACCTGAACACCCAGATCTCTCTGTGCATCAATTTTCCCTAGGGCTTTTCCATTTACCGTATACCATTTACCTAGAGAAAGATAGGTTGGGGATGGCCTATGAATCATCAGATAGAAGCTGAAACCACTTAAAGATTGAGTGTCCATTATTAGAATGAGCAGAAGTGAGGAATTAGAAGGAGAAGAAAGTGATTGATGGGAGCAGATTGAAATATTTGGACACACGGGTGTAGTGAAGCTCTCGTGGGATGGGGAACTCTTGAAAAACATTTCTGTCAATCAGAAGAAATCTTTACAAAACAAATTACATTTCTATGTATATGTCTAGGTAACTGGGACAGCTGCTTATGACAGGAGTTAATGAGCCCTAGCCAATGAAGGAAGTGGGCTTACATGAATGGAGATAATCCTCCAGGGCCCAGGCTTCGACACTGTTTTCACTTCATTCCAACATTCTGCAGCTCAACTCACACCAAGGCCCATTCAGTATTAGTCCCTGTGTTCATGTTCTACATTAGCTTTACACCTGTCAAGGCATAGTGATTAAACTTTGCATCCTTTTTTCCATATGCCATATGCCCTTGCCTCACTCCTCACCATCTCTGTGTCTGCAGTGGGAGTGAAGAGGTGCAGTATGTGCTGGAGGGTTTCAATGGAGGTATTATTAGCCCGATGGGAACAGCTAGCTAGCTACTGCGTCAACTCCAGCACTAGGAGAAATATCAGTCTCCAGAACTCCTCACTCCTCAACCAGCAAAGGACACCAGCCTTGCCTTTGGAAAGTTATGCTACTCTGACCTGCTGCTGTGCAGCTGACTCCTTCTAATCACAAACCAGCTAACTAAGCAGTAGAGGCCCTTGCAAGATTGATGCCAGTGGAAGATTGCTGTTAATCACCTAAATATCCACCTCCATTGGCATCCCATCCCTGCTAAGCAGATTGCTGATATCAGACTCAACCCACTCCTCAGAGAGGTAGTCAGATGCGGGAATGTGCCAAGAAACCATTGACACATTTTTCATTTGTTCCAGCTATTCTTCCTGAAAATGATCAACCTGAACAAAACATGTCAAAAATATCAATATGTAAATGAAAAGGCATCAAAATGCCTTGTAAATATTTTATTTTGGGAATGTGGCAGCTGGTAATGTTTTGAATCGATGTCAGCACCGTATATTACAGTTTTAATCATGGGAAAGCAACAAAGTCCAAACAAAAACATTCAAAAAATGAGTTGAGCCTTTTTTCTTGCTATCATTAGGTGGCTATAAAGCCAAGAGTTTATGGTCTTGAAGGCTCCAAATGTTTGTTTTTACCATTGTACCTTTACAGTGTCTCAGCCAAGAGATGATGTACATGAGTTAATAATCTCACTATCTTGAATATGGTTTTGACAGAGGTGAATGAATATATCAATATTTAAATAAATGCTATTTACAATGCACAGGGGCTTTATATTATGTGTGCCTGCAATAGTGAGTATCCTATGTGTCAATCTAACCTGTGCCAAAGTTTCCAATGCTTGAAATGGTAGTGTGACCTTTTATCATTCTGAGCCATGTGTTTGTCCAGTTTTTTCCAGTGTACCTTTCATGTAGAGAAACGACATTCCCTAAGCGTTTTGCTTAGCCATGATGTTCAACTAATTTATAAGCCAAAATGCACTTTAAACTGAGGACAGTGTTACATATTTAAATGTCTATTTGGTCCAATTTATCCTCTGCATCTCTCACACTATAATAAAAAATTGTAGATTTAGTGTTGGTAGTCGATAGAGGTGTTCAAAATTGTGAAGAGTTTCGACAAAAGGATCGGCAACCAGAGGAAGCAATTTTCAAGTAATCGACAAAGGGATCAAAAGGAAGATGACCTTTTTTTGGATGTAGTGAGTTGCTATAGTCTGGAATGCACTGCCTGAAATGGCATTGGAAGGAGATGATATAGTAACTTTCAAAAGGGAATTGGGTACAAAACTGAGGGTGAAAATCTTGCTGGGAGATGCAGGGGAGTGGATAACAGCAAAGTACTGCGAAATCTGGAAATATGAAAAATTCTGGAGAAACTCAGCAGGTCTAGCAGCATCTGTTGAAAAAGCAAGAGTTCACATTTTGAGACCAATAGAATGTTTCTTCAGAACTAATTGGATAGTTTACACAGATAGAAAATAATATTAACCTGGCCAAAGTTGAAGTAGAAGCAGAGTCTAGCAACTGTGAATTACTAGAATTTACATAAACTATCTTTGTACCTCAGATATTAATATTCTTGCTTATTAATATCTATTGGACGACTTTGCCTACTGTTGACATTAAAAGGCTGCTATTGTATTCACCTAAGCATACTAATAAAAAAATTGCAGTTTATGATTTCATAGTCTGAATTCCTTTCATGATGCTTTTAGCAAACAACTTATATCCATCCTAATGGGAGTCAGGGGATGGCTGCCATTTAAATTCTAATGTCATCAAACTAGTTGCCTATATGAACATTTAAAAGTTTTTGATGAGACTGTGTACAAGAAATTATCAGCAATAATGGAAGCCACGGAATTACATCCAAACTTAAGGATGGTTACCGGCTGAGAGGTTGGAGACACAGGGTAGCATTTTATGGTGAGGCAGAGCTGGTATTTAATTGGGAATTGGATGTGGACTGGAGCCCCCGCTGCCTTTACACCTTCACTCCAATGATATCCAGGGTGGGATAGCTCATTACCAGCATTAATTGAGGCCTGTAAGTGGATAATTAATGCTTCCTTAAGGTCGTTATCCCTCTGTTGTTGGGTATTAAACCAGCAGCTGATAGTGAGGAGCCCGAAAAGAAAACCTGGTGTTGGTTGCTTCTGGGTCAGTCCTCATTCAAAGGCACTCAGTGACTGATTGAGATGCCCCACATTGGTAAGGTATGCCTGCTGAAATCCAACTCCTTTGCCATTGCCACAGGTCCCCTCCCTTGCTTTCCCATCCCAAACTCATTTACTTTTAGCAAGGGGACTCTCATTCATCCTGGGCCTCTAGTGGGCAGACTACCAACAGCAGCCATTCGCTCCCAGTGGTGCTACCCACAAAGGACAGCTGCTGGTCTCTGATTGGCTAGCAGCTTTTGGAAAGCTATTTCTGCCCCAGCCTCCTGAAACCCCGGCCTGAAAGCCATTTATTAGAGCGTGCCTTCCCAATGGTGCGAAACACTCCAGTAATCTCGGCTACATTTCTCCCTGAGAATGTGATAAAGAACACATTTTCTGATTGGAGGGATATGATTCTCAGGATCTGGACTAGCCTTTCACAATCTCTATCAATGACTTGGATGTAGAAATGGAGGGACATCTATCCACAATTGAAATAACACTGAATTTGAAACAATACTGAGTTGTGCAGAAGTAGAAATTTCAAAGGAATACAGACGGATCAAGTGAATGGGTAAACCTATGGAGGTCAGGTTTTAAGGTATGATCTCAAAGACAATTCTTTTTAAATGGGGAGAAACTAGGAAGATTAAAGGAGTAAAGATATTTTGAAACAAAAAGGATTTTAAACCAAACCTTAATTCTTCTGAGGCCAACCCTTGTGTTCGAAGATGTGTTGCTTCCAGTTCTGAGATGGCTGATAAGTCCAAGGTGTGACCTGTGAGGTCTGCTACATGTGGGGTCTCAAATTCGTAGATCCCTGGTGTAACCTCTTTTGCTCAGTATTTAATTATTTTTGAATGCTTGAAGGGTTGGGTAGGAGGGTTGTTTGGAGGTTTTTGTATTCCTCTGACATCCTGACTTCACCTCTGCACATTCCCAGCAAAGACTCTTGATGTGGTGGCTACCATGCTAAATTAGAACTCCCCTATTTTCAGTGGGTCACAAGGTTTGGTCTCCCATGATTTGGCAGGCACGTTTGACCATCCCCAACTCTTAGGTTAAATTACCCTCAGAAGGGGAAACACTCAGCATTATGTTGACACCAGAATTTCAACCCCAAGGTCATCTTTTGACCACATATCCAGGGCAACACAAAAACTGCCTATTTTCACCTCCATAATATCACCAGATCCCTTGCCTTTGCCTCTGCCTCAGCTCAACTGTTGCTGAAATTGTCATTTGTAATTTGTTCCTTCCAAGTTTGACCATTCCAACAGTATTCCTGGCCAGCCTCCTACATCCTGCCCCCTGTAAACTTGAGGTCATCCAAAACCCAATTCGTTGCTTTCAAAATTCTCATCTTTATTTTCGTATCCCTTCCTGGACTTGGTTCCATCATAACTCTGTCACTTTATTCAGTCCCACACATATCTGAGTTATCTGCCTTATTCTGATTCTGGCTCTTGAACATTGCCATTAGCTGGTACATCTTTGGTTGTCTGGATCCCAAGGTCTGGAATTCCCTCCATAAACCTCTCTGCCACCCCCTCCTCATTTAAGACATTCTTAAAACCTACCTCTTTGACCAAATGTTTTACCATCCACCCTAAATTCTCGTGATGTGACTTGGTGTCAACTTTTTTTTTTCTTTGAAAGCTCAACAAGAAGTAATTAATGATTTAGTACATTAAGAGCACTGCATAAATGCTAGCACTTATTCAGCAACTGGGTGAAGTTCAAAAACAGGAGAGAGAAAAATGGGACCCAAGATAGAACAAACAATTGAGAGCAGGAGGACTGTGGGAGATTTACCAGGGTTCTGACCTCTGGAAGTTACTTAGTAACAAGCACAAGAAGTTAGCTGCAAAGGCGAATGGTATAGCATGGCATAACATGCAAGAAAGATGACTGAGGCACAAAAATTGATTCCTGTAGTGTTGTGTGTCACAGTCATTGTATCCTATACTCTTCAGAGACACATAATTTTGTGACTTTATCATTGTGTATGTCCTGATGGTATAAAAGTCTCACATTTCGTGTGACATTGGGATCTCTTGAATAATGACATGTTATGGGGAGCATGCTGTTCAATGCTCTTTACTATAATTTAATGTTTGTATATAACAGCTTAATAAACATCTGTTGGATTCTTTGTTACCGCAATATCCACACACAGTTTCTTATGTTATAGAGCTAATATAAGTATTACTGCAACTAGGAGGCAAGACAACATGGTTAGCAGCAGTGGCCATCAAATATCTTTGTGGTACATATTTGGAAAACCAACTAAGGGCCAACCAGATAAAAACTTTGGACATCAGAGAATTTAGACCATCAGCAGCGTCTCCTTCTGTGAGTCCAGACAGCCATACAGATCTTTTGATGCATATAGATTCTTTCAAGATAATTCTAAGATTGCTTTCCTTAAAAACAAAAAAGGCTAAAGTGCAAAAACAATCAAAAACTAAAGGTTACAGGCCCTGTGCAAAAGTACAGTTGATCGTCTTCGTCCTGCTCTTCCTTTCTTGTAACAATAAATAAGATACTGTTAATCCATTTTAAATGGTTTTGAATGAAGAGCTTCAAAGAACTCTGTTAATAAAATGTAGTTTAAAAACGCTAAAATGCTGGGGTTTTTTAAGATTATGAAAACTTACCTGTGTCTATCCAACAGTTGGTTTTGCCGTTTGCTTTCTGGAAATCAGTGTGAAAATTTTTAAAAAGTCTATGTAATGTCATGACTGTTACTTGGCGCAAATGCCACCTACAGGCATAAATCTGCTCCTACAAACCTTCCATTCTTAAAAGAGCCAATTTAAAGAGACTAAGGCTAGCAAAACAGCAGTTTTAACCGACACACGGCTTAAGGTGGTAGAATGCAATATTTTAAGGTTTACATGTATATGTAAGGATTGGGTGACAATCAAGTGACACCCTTGTTGAATTACAATGGTTCAAACAACATGCACAGTTCTAGTTTACAGATCAAGATGACTCTGAGAAAAGAGTTCTAAAGGTCTTGTTAGCTTTTGGCAAGGAGCTTTGCCAAAGTAACACATCCAGCCTTACCACAGAGGATCAGAAGGATCCAGAAAAGATCCGACAAAACCATAAGACTATAAGCTATTGGAACTGAATTAGGCCATTTGGCTCATGAAGTCTGCTCCACCATTTGATCATATGTTTCTCATGCTTATTCTGCTGCCTTCTCCCTGTAACCCTCAAACCCCTTACTAATCAAGAACCTATCTATCTCTGTCTTAAATAAACTCAATGACTTAGCCTCTACAGCCTTCTGGCTGATTCACCACACTCTGGCTGAACTGAGATTTCTCTTCACCTCAGTTCTAAAGTGTCATGAGGCTGTGTCCTCAGGTCCTCGTCTCTCCAACTAGTGGAAACATCTTCCCCATGTCCATTGTATCCAGATCTCTCAGTATTCTGCCTGGCAGTTACCAGCAGTTCCAGGATTACCAGCAAGCAGAGATCTCAGTATAGTAGCAATGCATGAAATTCATGCTGATACCAAAAGCATGACACTAAGATATCATGTCAATGTTAAATAAAAGAGGGATGACTCAAGATATTTAGTGACTTATGAATACATGAATAACATTACAAACTTATCAACCCCAGCAGCAGAGGGGGTCTTTGCATCCTCGCACTATTCCGTCTGCTCCTTGGATGAAATTAGCAACAAACCTGTTCACAATTGAAAAGAACATTACATCCTTATGATGGATAACTTTACTAAATTTGCGACTGTTTAACCAGTTAGCAAAACAATAAACACCATTGTTACTGATGCTTTGAGTGATATTTTCAATTTATTTAGTCCTCTGAAATGGATGGCGTCTGACAATGTATTGCAGTAATTGGGCAAATCTTTTCAAGACATGTCTATTAAATGAGGAGCAACGCATTTTCCATTGTCACCACACTATTAATGATCTAGTAGATCGTGTAGTACATACTAACAAGCAAAAGTGTCAAGCAACAAATGATTTTCACATTACATTGCTGCATTGCTGTGCAACACTAAGGGTTGTTGAAGGGGTTACAAATTCTGTCACAACTTATGTTCGTAAGGCAAATGCGAATGACTTTACCCAGCAACCAACTGTCTTGTCATTCCAAGACATTCTTTTACAAAGACAGTGGACAATGAAAGAGATACATGATGTATGATGAGGAGCAGAAACCAAGTGAGATCAATGTATGGCATCAAAGTCAAACACAAAGGGAGTGAGGAAGTACACTCCAGCAATGATTCTACAGCAATGCTGAAGGAAAAGAACCAGCAGCAAGACAACCAAGTTGTCAAAGAAGTGCAACAAAGAATAATCTGTATCTCTCTAGATGGATATATGAACAGATCAAGACACGTTGCCAAATCTCTGAAATGTTACTTTGAAGTTTAGGGTGTTAGTTTAGTAACATTTGTTTTACCTGTTTGCATAATTATTGAATTGACAGCAGGTGCCTATGTATGACCATGTATATTAGTTTGGGATCATTTTTATCTTTGGAAAAAGAAGAATATTGTGTCAGGTCTCAGAGTTAGTATTTCAGTGTACCTTTAAGGGGCTTGTTGGTAGGAAGGTCTCATACTCCATCTTGCCACAGGGTCACTTGAAGCACAACTACTACATGCTGTTCAATGCTTTGTGTTGTAATCTAACGTTTGTGTTTAAAAATCAGCTGCAATAAATATGTCAGATTCTTCAATACCATGATATTCAAACTGCATCAGGTTAAAAAATAATCAATTTTCAGACATGGAAACAACTCCACTGAACAGTGAACAGTAGACTGTGGGGCACATGAGTGTTTATAGTCCATAGGATGTACAGATGGGTTTTTGTTTAGGAGGAAAATTTTAAATTTGCTTATTGTTTGAGAGGCATTTCTACCAGAAAGCGGGTGTACACTTCACAACAGAGGGGTCTGAGTTTAACTCTGTGCAAGTTGAATGAGTTAAATTATTGTCCTAAAAGTGGGCATATGCTTTGTATCTACCTATTCTGCACTCCTTGTTATAGCTGAATTGTTTTTGGTATATATTCTATCATATGATGCACTGGATTTTTTCAGAAATTTTAACATATTGCAAAATAATTATTTCAATATAGTGAAGACTGATGTGACTACAATCAAATAAAAATAGAATATGAAAAATCTGTGGCACCCACTTGATAATATTTTGCATCAATCAAAAAACTGTCACCGTGGAAAATTCTTTTCCCCTTGGCCTTATACAATAAATCATATTCATGCTTCACAGCTTATCAATCTGGTCTTTTTCTGCCCTCTGGTTCTAATTAATTGGAATGCAAATACACCCAATCTAAGCCTAATCAAACTTTGCACTATTTCAAACAAAAATTTGTTTTAACAGCAAACACAACAAAGATTAATTTGTAATTTGTATTATATTTTGAGTAGGACTACTATCACATTTTTGTTGGATAGCCACTTATTTGTCTATGTTCCTGAACTGTTCAGATTCTGCCTGATTATTTGGTGACTCTGAGGCAGCAGGTTTAGCTGGAAAACATTCTATTCTGGCTTCCTGTCAAAATTCCTCACTTCCAGATTTTCTAGCAGAAAGATGTTACAAGCATGAGATTGCCCTCTGTATCCATACTGTAGAGAAACAAGAGCCAGATCTCTAATTCCTTGATTTCCCTTTCCTTTTCAATCTGCATAGCAATATTGCTCACAAGGAAAACTAACCTATTTCTGAATTCCAGACTTTCAATGGCACACAGAATGGTAGTTAACATTTGAAAGACCATATGGAGTTGACCAACTGTTCATGGGAAAAGCATGTACCTTGGACTTTCCAATTTTTTCTGTATATTTCATTGCTACTCTCGACATTACACAGCTCCCATTGGTACATTGCTCCTTTAGACGCATAGGTGGAATCTTCTTGGGTCTGAGTGACATGGACTCTTGTATTTGTAGCAATATCAGACAAGAACTCCAGTAAGGGCTCAGTGTTAGGAGCATCTTGCTGCAGCTTTTATCCATTTGCCAAGCAACTTGACGAGTTTCTCAGTAGGTGGCAGTGAGTTGCCAATTGCGGGGGATTCTTGCTTGTTAAGGGCTTTATTAACACCACAATTCACCTCATTAATATTTAGTTGCCTATTTTACCATCTCCACTGACAACTGTCAGCATGGAAGTCAGAGCAGAAACCTAGCATTCAACTTACCGCTTGTTCCAAAGGATCTTAATGATAGCACCAACATCTCAGGGGCTCTGGTTACAAACACTCCATGTTCACAAACATTGGAATCAGACATGTACCAATCTCTAAGAGCTCATAACTCTGATCCACCTATAGGATGCTTCCGCATTTCAATATTGCACCTCAGGCTGCACAGGCAATTATCATTGTAATGCTGCTGCAGCAAAGATATTTTGCACTCAGAGACATGGACTCAGCTCATGGACTGGATCAGTGCAACTTTGGGCTATTTGCTTGCTCTCCCTCGGCCTCACAGCATCCTTGCATTGCTTTGTCTTTTGCACTTATCCTCCTCATCCAGCGATACCAAAGTCATTTTGTTGCTGCCTTGCCTCGCTTGTTTAGTGAGACACAAAAGCAGGAATTTTGTCACAACTGTCAGCAGTCCCCAATCTAGTCACAGGAGACAGACTTTGGTCAGGGGGTCCCAGTGCAGTAAGCCAAGGGTGGCGCCTGATATCATTGAATGCTCGAGGTGGTCAGAGTCAGGCTCCTCTCTACCTAAGGGGTGAGGAACCATACATTGGGCAGCCCATCATTCGCCTTGAGTCTTTTTTACCCTTTTCAGAATTGAATGAGAGAGACCCAAGTATTACAGAAGATAAAAGCAGGTGGCACAGCTGTTACTTTATGTACAGGTATGGAGGTGTTGCTAGTGAATGAGTATACTTTGCAGAGGGCTTGCAGGATTAGTGGTATTGGGGGTTTGATGTAGGTGAGAGTGAATGAGGGAAGATGTGGAAGCCAATAGTGAGAGTGGTAGAGCATGAATCTTGGTAGGAGGTGGGTACAGAAGCAGAGACAAATTGAGTGTGAGGTATCAAAGAGAAAATGATTACACTGGCAGTGGAAATGGCCATTGACATTTATCCTAAAGTCCCTCCCAATAGCGGAAACTGCTAACCGGCTGGCAACCTTAGACCAAGCAGGCATGGTCTGGCATCGTAGCCTTTGCTGCTAGTCACCGGAAGACTATGTCCACCTGTCTACTATCCCATTCGGCAGGATTTTCTCCCACTGCTACTTCCTCCTACTGCAAATTTCTTTCTCTGGCCCAGAGTACATATCCCAACTTGGGCAGGCAATAAAACCTCAGGAATTTCTTTCTTGTCTGTGGATAACTGTGAGATTCTCAAAGCAACCAGGCAGTGTCAACACAGTTTTGTGAAAGGGAAATTGGTCTGAAGGAGTAATAAGCAATATGCATAAAGGATAACCTGTAGGTGGGTGTATCTAAATTTCCAGAAGGCACTTGATAAGATACGACATCAAAGATAATTACTCAAACTATGAGCTCATAGTGTATAGGGTAATATATGAACATGGATAAAGGATTGGTTAGCTAACAGGAAGCAGACAGCAGACATAAATGAGTCATTTTCATGTTGGCAGGATGTAATGAACATCAGAGTCATAGAGTCATAGAGTTGTACAGCATGGAAACAGACCTTTTGGTCCAACTTGTCCATGCCGACCAGATACGTTTGCCAGCATTTGGCACATATCCCTCTAAACCATTTCTATTCATGTACCCATCCAGATGCCTTTTAAGTATTGTGATTGTACTAGCCTCCATCACTTCCTCTGGCAGCTTGTTCCATACATTCACCACCCTCTCTGAAAAAGTTGCCCCTTATATATCTTTCCCCTCTCACCTTAAACTTATATCCTCTAGTTTTAGTCTCCCCTTCCCTGGGAAAAAGACCGTGGCTATTCACCCTATCTGTGCTGCTCATGATTTTATAAACCTCTACAATGTAACCCCTCAGCACCTGACACTATAGGGAAAATAGCCCCAGTCTATTCAGCATCCCCCTATAGCTCAAACCCGTCAGGCCCACCAACATCCTTGTAAGTCTTTTCTGCACCTTTTCAAGTTTAACAACATCTGTCCAATGGAGCATTCATATTGATAACTTGGAAATTGGGTTAGAAACACAGAATTCCAAGAATGCAGAAAAAGGCCATTCAGACCTTCAAGTCTGTACTGACACTGAGGAGTATCCCACCTAGACCTCCCCCTCCCTATTCCCCCATTGTAACCCCACATAGGTATTTTTAACATGGCTAACGCACCTAACCTACACACCCCTGAACAATTTTTAGCATGGCCAATCCACCTAACCTGCACATCTTTAGACTGTGGGAGGAAACCAGAGCACCCAGAGGAAACCCATGCTGACACAACACATCTTACAAACTCCACACAGTCAGTTGCCCAAGGCTAGAATCGATCCTGGATCCCTGATACTGTGAGGCAGCAGTACAAACCACTGTTGCAGAATTTTCTCATGACACAGATATGTCAGAAAGTAAGTTATAAAAAAGTGTAAGGAATCTGCAAAGGTATATTAATAGGTCAGATGAGTGGGCAAAAGTTTTGGAAGGTGGAATATAATGTGGGAAAATGTGAATGTGTCCTCTTGGGCAGGAAGAGCAAAAATGCTGCATTTTATTTAAATAGAGAGGGAGAGAAAACAGAACTCTGGAACAGATGGATCAGAGTGTCCTGGTGCATTAAAAACAAACTGTTTGCATGCAGGTACAGCAGAGGCAAATTTCAGTAGAACTGTCTCCACTCACAGACAGGTGAGAATGTGAAACTTGAAACTGTAAGGGACTACCGAAATGAATACTAGTAACATCGATCCTTATAAGGGGAGCTTTGGGGTAATAAATGAAGGTAAAAGGAATGTAACCATGTCCTGATAGATGAGATAAAAGGAAGGTGAGAAGTGACTCATATGGTAACAGTGACTGTGGGGGAGTGGGGTTATTGGGGAGGGGAGGTGGAGTGGCAAAGATGGCCTAATTGAATTAGTGCTAGACAGTTAACCTAAAGACCTAGGTAACATTCTGTGGACTTGGGTTCAAACGCTCCAGATGGTGGAACGTGAATCTAGAATTAAGGGTCTAACGAAACCATTGTCAATTATTAGGAAAGCCCCAACTGGTTCACTAATGTGCTTTAAGTGAAGGAAATCTGCCATCCTTACCTGGTCTGGCCTACATGTGACTCCAGACTCACAGCAATATGGTTAACTCTCAACGGCCATCTGGGACACTCCATAAATGCTATCCTAGCCTTGGTTCCATCTGTACAAGGCTATGGGCCAAGTGGTGGAAAATGGGATGTGAAGAATCGGATGGTTGTTTTTAACAGATAAGCTGAAGAATCTTTTTTCTGTGATGTAGACCTGTGTGACTCTGCGATTCTATGAACCTGTTGGGTTCAATGCCTTATTACTGTGCTGTATTTTGTATGCAAGTTTAGCAAGTAAGCTCTGAGAATGGAAAATAGTAGGATCAAATATTTGGCTTCTTCATTGACCTCACTAATTAGCTTGAGTTCTGCTCCACAACTTGAATTGTAATTAAACCCTTCTGTTTAATTAACATCAGATTGGAACTTGTGGATTTAAAGGGTCAGCAGATTAACAGATTGTACATTATACGGCATAATTATCCTGTCTTTATCTGAAAGCTATCATTTTAAACAATGTGATGAGGTGTATAATGACTATAAAAGCATGTAGTGTCAAGGATGCTAAAAATTGTTAAAACACAAAACCTGAGCAAGATCTTGAGAGGATAGATAGAAAGAAATGGTATATTCTTGTGGGTAAGCCCAGAAAAATGGACACAAATAGAGACAGGTTGTTCAGGAGTAACGTGAGCATTCCTTCACACAACAATTGAACTGTTTCTTTGTCCCCGGAAAAGCTTTTCTAATGAGGCAGGTGGGAGCTC
>NC_063335.1:38790149-38853721 GCF_021869965.1 Rhincodon typus
ACAAAGTTTGACAGCAATGAACCAGTCTGTTCACACTGCCTTTGCAAAGTTTGTCTGGAGGGCCAACAAAATAAAAGCACATGGAATCCTAAGAGAGAAGTTGAATCCAAGCATGGCTGGAAGCAAAAAATAGTGGCTAATAGATATTTTTGTGACTGTAAGTTTTCTTTTCAAATGGGACAGAGCTCATAAATAAATGTGAGATGCTGCATTTTGGAAAGGCAAATCAGGGCAGGACATATATTTAATGGTAAGGTCCTGGGGAGTATTGCTAAACAAACAAACCTTGGAGTGCTGGTTCATAGTTCCTTGAAAGTGGAGGCCCAGGTAGATGGGATAGTGAAGAAGGCGTTTGGTATGCTTGCCTTTATTGGTCAGTGCATGGAGTATAGGAGTTGGGAGGTCATGTTGTGGCTACATAGGAAATTGGTTAGGGCACTTTTGGAATACTGCATTCAGTTCTGGTCACCCTGCTATCGGAAGAATGTTGCGCAACTTGAAAGGGTGCAGAAAAGATTTACAAGGATGTTGCCAGGGTTGGAGGGTTTGAGTTATAGGGAGAGACTGAATAGACTGAGGCTATTTTCCCTGGAGCGTTGGAGGCTGAGTGGAGACCTTATAGAGGTCTATAAAATCATGAGGGGCATGGATAGGGTGACTAGCCAAGGTCTTTTCCCCAGGGTGGGGGAGTCCAAAACTAGAGGGCATAGGTTTAAGCTGAGAGGGGAAAGATTTAAAAGAGACCTAAGGGGCAACTTTTTCATGCAGAGGATGGTGCATATGGAGCTGCCAGAGGGAGTGGTGGAGGCTGGTACAATTACAGCGTTTAAAAGGCATCTGGACGAATATATGAATAGGAAGGGTTTAGAAGGATATGGGCCAAATGCTGTCAAATGGGACTGGATTAAGTTATGATATCTGGTCTGCATGGATGAGTTGGGTCTGTTTCCATGCTGTACAGCTCTATGAATCTACGGTTCTATTATTAGGTCCCATATATATCTCAATGATTTAAATGATTTAGATTTAAATGTAGGGGTCATGTTTAAGAAGTTTGCAGATGATGCAAAAATTGATCCACTAGTTGATATCAAAGAGGAACATATCAATAAACTGGTCAATGGTACAGAAATGTGGCAAATGGAAGTCCATTCAGAGAAAATTGAGGGAATGGGATTTGAAAAAGGCAAGACAATAAGGTCAGACAATACAGAATAAGTGAGAGGATAGTGAACAACAGAGAGACTTTGGTGTGCATGTCTAAAGATCCCTGAGCATAGTAGGACCAATAGGACAATTAAGAAGGCATATTGATGTTTTCCTGTATTAGTAGGTAGCTTATGCTAGAGCTTCAAGAAACACTAATTAGACAACAACTAGAAAGTTGCATGCAATTCTGTGCACCACATTACAAATAGAATATCGTTGAGGGATTCCATGATGCAGAGTCCCTATCTCTGGGCCAGGAGACATGGGTTCATGTCTCAACTTTTCCAGAGGGTTTGTCATAACATCTTTGAACAGGTTGATTTAAAATGTCTACAAGAGTGATGTGATTGTGCTAGAGAGGGTGCAGAGGGGATTTATGAGGATGTTGTCCTGAATGGGCAATTGTAGTTTTGGCATTTTTTTATTTTGCAAAAGAGGAAGTGGAGGGAGATTTAACTCAGAGGACTGGATGGAGTGGATCAGAAGACCTGTTTCCCCTCATAGAAAGGGCAATAGCTAGAGGACATGAATTTAAAATAATTGGTTGAAAGATTCGAGAAAGTTAATCATAATTGCTTGAGAGTTTGGAACTTACCTCCTGAAAGGGTGATGAAGGCACACACATTGGTAGCATTTAAGAAAAATCACTTGGATTTGCACTTAAAGTGCCATTATCTACAGTATTAGGGACAAAGAGACATGAGATGATGCTAGATAGCTATTTTGCAGTAGGCACCTGGTATGTTGGGCTGAATAGCCTCCAGGCTCTTTCTGTGCTATAAATTTCTATGATCCTATGGGATGCTTTTGTACAAATGAAGTTGACTATTTCTTGTTCTAAAATGGTTCAGTGCAAAATAAAATTAGAATGATTTGCATAATGACACCATCCACTGCACCCCTGGTGTTGTGATTTAATTGGGCTCACGTAATTATTCCTTTAACTATATTAAGATTTTAGGAAAAGAACTGAAACAAAATAAAAATGCAAACAAAATGTGCGACTGCAAATTGATGCTGTGCTCGGAGTCAGTGTTATAAAATGGATCCTCGGCAGCATTGACAAAAGAAAGGACATACAACTCAAAAGACAGCGTCCAGTAAACTTTTAAAATGTGCTCACTCCAAAACAAAACTGATGTGCGTGTGATACATTGTCACAATAAACCCTGTTCCTCGCTCTTTTTCTGATGGTTTTAGTCCACTGAGTACCATGACAACAATTAATGCATTTACGCAGGATGATTGGACTGCAGGAAGTAAGTGGGTAGGTGTGCAGGCAGCAGTTATGACTCTTTCAGTATCGCTTTGATGATTATCCCTTCCTCCTGTTGAATTATAAGCAGGTCAAAAAAAGGGGCACTTGGCATGTTTTAAAGCCCTGTTAAAGACTTATTGTTATTGAAAGGAGAGGAAGAGCATGGACAATCCAATGAGGGTAAAACCAGGTGTTATGTACTAACACGAAGATTTTCACAATGTCTTGCTGAGCAATCTCTATGCAGTGTTACGTTCGACCTCCCCGAAAAAAAAACTCTGCCTATCATTTTGTTCTAATCTAGCATTTTTCTGCCTTTCCGGAGACAGCATCTAGGTGGTGATGAGTTGGGAGCAAAGGGATGATTCACAACATAATTTATTTTCAGCCCTGGTTTAGTGAGTAGCACACTCTGTGTCAGAAGGTTATGTGTTCAAGTGTCTCTCCAGAGGCTTGAGCACAAAATGCAAAGCTGACACTAATGGGGAAGTGAGATAACAAGGTGTAGAGCTGGATGAACACAGCAGGCCAAGCAGCATCACAGGAGCAGGAAGGCTGACGTTTCGGGCCTAGACCCTTCTTCAGAAATGGGGGAGGGGAAGGGGGTTCTGAAATAAATAGGGAGAGAGGGGGAGGCGGATAGAAGATGGATAGGGGAGAAGATAGGTGGAGAGGAGACAGACCGGTCAAAGGGGCGGGGATGGAGCCAGTAAAGGTGAGTGTAGGTGGGGAGATAGGGAGGAAATAGGTCAGTCCAGGGAGGACGGAAAGGTCAAGGGGGCGGGATGAGGTTAGTAGGTAGGAGATGGGGGTGGGGCTTCAGGTGGGAGGAGGGGATAGGTGGGAGGAAGGACAGGTTAGGGAGGCGGGGACGAGCTGGGCTGGTTTTCGGATGCAGTAGAGGGAGGGGAGATTTTGAAGCTTGTGAAGTCCACATTGATACCATTGGGCTGCAGGGTTCCCAAGCGGAATATGAGTTGCTGTTCCTGCAACCTTTGGGCAGCGTCGTTGTGGCACTGCAGGAAGCCCAGGATGGACATGTCGTCTGAAGAATGGGAGGGGGAGTTGAAATGGTTCGCGACTGGGAGGTACAGTTGTTTAGTGCGAACCGAGCGTAGGTGTTCTGCAAAGCGGTCCCCAAGCCTCCGCTTGGTTTCCCCGATGTAGAGGAGGCCACAATGGGAACAGTGGATGCAGTATATCACATTAGCAGGTGTGCAGGTGAACATCTGCTTGATGTGGAAAGTCTTCTTGGGGCCTGGAATGGGGGTGAGGGGGGAGGTGTAGGGGCAGGTGTAGCACTTCCTGCGGTTGCAGGGAAAAGTGCCGGGTGTGGTGGGGCTGGAGGGGAGTGTGGAGCGGACAAGGGAGTCATGGAGAGAGTGGTCCCTCCGGAAAGCAGATAAGGTTGGGGAGGGAAAAATGTCTTTGGTGGTGGGGTCGGGTTGCAGATGGCGCAAGTGTCGGAGGATGATGCGTTGGATCAAGAGGTTGGTGGGGTGGTACGTGAGGACAACCAAAACAGAATCCCCCTCGTCCTCAGCATCTGTAGTTCCTACTACCACTAACAGGGAAGTGCTGCCCGATAGAGATTGCTGTCTTTCAGTCAAGACACACTCTCATCTGGATACTGAAGCTGCCACTACACCATTGAGTAGACTGGTTCCTGACCTTTTCAATACATGGCACACTTCAAAGAGACAAACAATTCCAGGGACATTCACGTTTTTACATCCTCTCCATTTTGCCCTTTAGCTACGTGCGTTCAGAATGTTCATGTGTTAGTATCAAAAGACTGATATTATGCTTTTAATTTGCTGATTTTTTAAACGAGTTTTATCAATTAAAGTTTTGGTTGGACAAAATATTACTTAAGAAGAAACAATGTTGGTTTTACATTGACCATAACACCATACGGGATAAGAGCAGAATTAGACCATTCGGCTCATCGAGTCTACTCTGCCATTCGATCATGGTTGATATGTTTCTCAATCCAATTATCTTGCCATTTCCCCATAACCTTTGATGTTCTTACCAATCTAATCCATTACTCACTGACTTTTATTACCTTTGTACAACATTTCATGGCACACTTGGACAGTTCTCACAGCACACTGGTTGAAAACGACTGCTATAAAATGATGATATCATGAACTTATCTCTTAAAAGGTACACTGACATACAGACTGTAGAACTTCACACAAGGGGCATTGTCAAACAATATTTACACCAAAGTGTGAAAATTACTGGGTGACCAAATGTACTTATGTTAAACAAAGCCACCTTGCAGCTCTAATTCCTTCTGGGCTTCTTAAGGAGGTGAGGGCTGGATCTCTATCCCACAGTGGATGGTCTTTCCTGTCCTCAATAACAGCTGGACCATCTGGTCGGCCACTAACTTTAGCAGCCTTGCAGCGCTAGAACTCAGTAGTGGCGGATACTGGTATTGCAAGGAGGCCCACAAATGAGGAGAGATCCCAGTCCCAGAGATTTTGGGAAGGGTGGGAAGCAGGTTTTGGTGGCTATGTGGGAAATGACAAAGTGTGAGGTGTAACATCTTGTGAGATGTCCCACTGATGTATACAGGCACACCCCACCTGATGATCCTATGCCCCCTTACTTCACACCCTTTAACCAGGTTTAAGAGCAGCCTTTCCAATCTCACCTGCCTAACCACTTCTGTTGTATTGTGGTGTGGATCATGTAAGATTTGGGTCAGTTGGTTTGTTATCCAGCTCAATTGCCCATTTTTTAAAAGAAAATGGCAGAGTTGTCATAAACCGGCAAGTTTATGTATTCTGAGATAGTAGGAACTGCAGATGCTGGAGAATCCGAGACAACAAGGTGCAGGGCTGGATGAACACAGCAGGCCAAGCAGCATCATAGGAGCAGAGAGGCTGACGTTTCGGGCCTAGACCCTTCATCAGAAAAGTTTATGTATTCTCCTGGCTTTCCTTTTATGGGAACTGGGTTAGGCGTAGGTAGGAAGGCAGTAGGGTCAGCACCCAAAATATTTTATGTGTGCACCTACCAAGAACACACCTGGCAGGGCATAAAGTTTGGTCACAGGCCACACAACATGACATCAAGAGAGATGACCAACTGTTTGATCTAAAAGGTAGGTTTCAAGAAGCGTCCGAAAGGAGGAAAGGAAGTTGGCAAGACAGAGATGTTTATCTTCAAAGCTTAGGAACAAGACAGCTGGAGGGAAAGCCAATAATGTCATAGCAATGAGAATCATGGCTCTGCAAGTGGTCAGAATTGGTGAAGCTGAGAAATCTCAGACAGTCAGAGCCCTGGAGTAGGCTACAAAGCTAGCTTTAATTTGGAGTTTAGTTTAAAGAATCTTGAAACTTACCAAATTTATTTTTGAATGTATGTAGCTGACCAAATACATAAATAAGTCACTCTCACATCTGTAAAAGCAAATTTCCTTCAATCTTAAACTCTCAAATTCAACAATGAGAGATCTAAGCCTTAGAAGGTTTATTGAGGAAACATGCAAGTATGTTTGATGAATACAACTTGGCAGTTACAGTGTTTTGACATCTATGACTGATTTTAGACTGATTATTTATTGCTTCAGTATGTTTCATTACAAACACATCATGTGTAATCAAGCAAGCAAAGACAAAAGGCTCCAGGTTACATATAATTTGTCTTGGTATCCTCCTTTGAGATCCAGATTCCCACATTAATTCACTTCTTCATACTCAGTTTAAAAAAAACTTTTAATTTAAAATATTCCATTGAGGGTAATTGCTACAAGTTTGCTTCACAGAGAAACAAGTGTAACATTTTATAGGTCATCATACTTTCAAATCATCCTTAAGATATAAGGAATTTATGCTAAACTTCTATAAATCATGGGTGAGGTGTTGTGGACATTATGGTTTAGAAAGATGTCAAGGTCTTGGGGAGGGTGCAGAGGAGTGAGGGACATCGGATGTGTGGAGAGACTGAATAATCTATAATTATTTCCCTAAGGAATAGAGATGGCTAAAGGGAGAGTAAATTGCAGTGTTTAAAATTATGATAAAAGTAAATAGGAGAATTTGTTTCCACTGGTGGACGAGTCAGTCATCAGAGGATAACAAATCTAAGGTAATTGTCAAATGAACCTGAGGAAAAATAAGCAGTTTTTTTTATTATGCTGTAAGTTGGCATGAGCTAGAACACACTGTCTAAAAGGATGGTGAAAGAAGGAATTGAACATGTATTTGAAATGAAAAAACAAACGAAGGGGAATAAGAAAAGAACAAACAAATGAACTAATTGGATACAGTGGGAACATGTATAATAGGCCAAATGGCCTCCTGTTGTGCAATATGATTGTGTATGAGACAAAGTGTTAGAAGCCTATTGATGAAAGAAGGCACGGCACTTCATACAAAGCAGGCATAGCTGCTAAAAATGAGAGAGCTTAAAAACAAATGGTAAGGAAACTAGCTCCCATCTCAGAGTAGGGTCAACCAACGGGTATTGTACCTTATGGGGTTTACATAGGTTTGCACATCGCCATACACTACACATTGTCACAGATTCCAGTTTCACTTCTCCTCCCCCTTGTAGCACAAATGAATCTGTCAACTGTTCCAGTTTAACTGGATGTTCCAACATTAAACAGCACCCCACTGGGAAACAAGTTGCTCTGTTAAAGACTTTCAAAGTTAACAAAATGAACCAATTTGCCCAATTCACAAAACCAATTAAATCGCAAAAAAAGGAATCCTCAGGAAAGGCAGAATGAATCACCAGAAGTCAAAATATCCTTCCAGAACATATTCCTTCCATGATTTCATAGTTGGTTGCAATTTTTGAGTTGTAGTCTTTTCGAAACATTTTCATTGTCATGTGACCCCGAGTTCAGATTCTCCAGTTAGAATTAAAGGCATGGCAGTTCATTAATCCTCAGATCTAAACAGTCCAAAAGCCTTTGAAATTTTAATAAAAACTGGAAAATACTTGAAATGCTCAACAAGCCTAGTCCTCACTTGGAGAGAACAAAGGATTCATGTTTCTGATAGCGACCTATTGATAAAAGCCTGATTTGTCATTCATCCTTTATCACTGACTTGTTAAGGAACAGGTTGGAGAAAGACCATGTATAAAATGTTTTGTACATATGAACAAGAAGCAGGAGTAGGCCATTCAGTTCATCAAGCCTACTGTGCTATTTAAAATGACCATGACTTGGTTCATTAGGGCTCAAATCGTAAAAAGGAAACAGTAAAACACAAAGTTTGGTAAATTGTGGAATTCTCTCCCACAAATATTAAGAAATATTCAGTCAGTCATTAATTTTAAAATTAATCAGCTCAAGTTGCAATGATACAGTTTAAAGCAGGGCTGTCTAGGCTCTGCTTCTCATGTCATTTTCCAAGTTCATGTGTAAACTTGTCAATCGAAGCTGATCAGCCTTCCATTGCCCTTATAGTAGCCATTTGGGAAAGCTCCTCACAGAGGCACCAGGAGAGGTAGAGACCCACACCTGACAGGTATAAGGGTGATTTTGTTTCATTTTTAACAATACCATTTAATGAATTGTTACATTTGGATTATATTTGCATTTTCTGATGTTTTTTAATGTAGTGCCGAACTGAATCAGGAATAAACATGCATTGAGAAAGAGAAATCAAAAGGTGTATGGGACTGTTGGTGAATAGAGAAATGTGATTGAGAAATGGGTCATGAAAAATCTGATTTGTGGCGAAGAGTGACTGTCGATGTTATAGTCTGTCTCCCTTTTTATGCTTCTCCTTTTGCTTCTCACGTTCCTGCTTCTCGGCTAATGTATGGAGTTTGGAAAAATGCATTTGTATGTATAAATACTTCCACTGTAAGTGCTTGATTTCAGTTGGTACAACCATTGAATGCATTACATGGAATGTGGTATCAGAAGTATGTAGCAGAGTTTGACTGAATCAGAGCTCTAAGAGAGCCAGATATTCTTTGAAAAATAATGCAATTTGCAACTCTGAAGTGTTGGTGAGTCAGAATGACTGTGAATTTTCCACATTCTGCCGTTTTTGAAATGAAAGGAGAACTGTGATAGAATTGCATTCTTGTCCACTCTCAGTGGCAAAATTATGATATAGCTACACAACTGAATTATAAAGACTGAGAAAATAATGGTAGCAATTCTGTTATCAGTGCTGAGGAATGTATGCTTCAATCTGTATTTCACACTAACCTCACTAAGGGGCAGGACATCTAGAGAGATTTCCAAGGCTTTGAAGACATAAATAAAAGAAAGAACTGTGGATGCTGTAAATCAGAAACAAAAATAGAAATTGTTGGAAAAGCTCAACAGGTCTGGCAGCATCTGTGAAGAGAAAAAGTTTTGAGCAAGAGTCACTGGACTCAAAACGTTAACTCTGATTTTTCTCCAAAGATGCTGCCAGACCTGCTGAGCTTTTCCAGCAATTTTCTATTTTTGCTTTGAAGACATAGTTTGAATCTATTTTAATATGTTATTTATGAATGGTATGTATTCAGGATGACGGGAGAGGGAGACCATTGATCAGTATGGCATGACACATCTAGTTCAATCCTGATATTTTGGACAACTGACAGATGATCCTATTGGAGACAGGGCTAACTTAGGCACAAGAAATTCTGCTGTGAGACAGCATGGCTGTCTGGAGATAAGAAACATCCTCTCAAGGAAGCTAGCAATATGTGCAGAAACGTTTGGATTGGCATTTATCAGTTAGATTATATGATGAGCCTTGGAGAAACTCTAGGCTGATGAAAACAAAATATTGGGATTAAGGTAGAAATATTTGCAGAACTGCTAGCATAACAATCAAGGCCCAAGGGCAGGCTGCTAACATAATAGAGGAGATATACAAAAGAAAGGAAAGCATGTCCAATATGTGGAAAACAGTGCTTTGACTGCAAGAAGCTAACTCTCTTTGCACACAAGTGTTTTAACCAGTAATAAGCAAAGAAAACTATAAAGGTAGCTGCTGGAAAGATGTCAGCCAAATCATTCTGAAAAATCATTCCACACAATACAACAGATTGGCATTGTCACATTTAAAAGTGACAAATGGTTTGTGACTGTTAGAATGACTGCAGAAGGAGAAATTCAAGTGAATGTGAAGTTTCAGATAGACACCAGTGCTTTGTGCAACATCATAAGCTTCTCAGACCTGTGCAAAATAGCTCAAGATGATGACCCAAAAGTAAAACCTTGATGAGAAGGGTGAGGCAGTATTACGGAATAGTACTCATTGCAAAAGGACAAACTAAATTGGGAGCTCTATGTACTGCGAAGAATGATGATCTAATGCAATTGTTAAGTAAATTTTGACTTATCTCAGCAGAAGCAAGTCTAAATCTTACATCAGTAACACACTACATACTAGAAAATATTTGCAATGTCTCACAGGTACCTAATCCATTGGGTACTACAAAATCTGAGAAAATTAAGCTAACAATGTTCTTGTTGATTTCTAATGTCTTACTAATGAATATCATCTCAAAGTGGATGAAAATGAGGCCAGTTCAGCATCTGTCCAGGAGAGTTCCAGCTGTCCTCAAGAAAAACCCAAAAGACAAGTTTAAAGAGCTGGTAGTCCCATTGACCTAGGAGGTCCTAAAAAAATAGAAAGGTAAGAACACCAAAATAGAAGTTCTTTGAGGAACTGGTGGCTGATCCTAAGTAAGCAAAAGCAGAAGAGGCAGTCATCAAAGAACAGAAGAAAATATGTGATAAGAAAATGGAATGGAGCAAGAAGCAATTGAGGTTACCTGATGCCAAGTGCATCAGTCATATACTGAATGAAAATGTTTTTTTACCCACATTCCTGACAAAGTGAGAGCTGTGAAAGAGATGCAGTGACTATCAGATGTGTAAGTAGTGCTACAATTTGTTGGATTTGTGAACTATCCACCAATGTTTTTGCTTAATTTATCATCATTGTGTGAATCTCAATGCTATCTCACTGCAAAGTGTGTATTGGGGCACAGATCAAGAAGCAGCTTTCACTAGAATCAAACAACTAGTGATAACAGTACTAATGTTGAGGTATAACAATTCCAAACCATAAAGTCACCTTACAGTGTGAGGTCAGTCATCCAGAACTGGGAACAAACCTTATGCTGCTATGGCAACAAGTTACAGTTCCATTTGGACTGTTAACACAAACTCAACAACTCTACACTCATATCGATAGAGTCCCTTGCTATTTTCTTTGCCTCTGTGCTTTTCAATAATACTTGTTCAGGAAAGACAATGTGACAGTTGAACCCTGTCAAAAGCATCATCCAAGCATTTTCCTCAAATTGCATCTATCTGCTTTCAAACATCTGCAAAGAGTATTACTTTTATTGCAGAGCTATCGTGTGGATGGCAACAGATGTGCATTGTGGCTATGTTGTTAAGAGCAGCACTCCTTTTGAAGACAGTTGAGAATGCTATGGCAGAGTGAGAACAAGATTCTACAAGAAGCAACAGTTTGACATGCTTTTTAAATTATGAACCCAGATGAGACAGTCAATCTAAAAGACAAGTACCTTACTCAAATCAAGTAAACTACTCGACAAGATCCAATTCTGCAAGTGCTGCAGGAAGTACTGATGAAGGGATGGTCTGAAGCATTAAGGACACACTTTCTGCTATAAAAGAAGCATTGGATAAAGATGAATTATTAGCCCCAGATGGCATCTTGTACAAAAGATGTAGAGTCATTATCCCAAATGAGATGAGAAATGAGATGCTGAAGCGCATCCTTACTAACATTTGAAGAATTGTTTCTGGAATGAGGAAGGGATTTGTTCTCTTAGCTAAATATAAACAGTGGGATTAAGGACACATCAACCAGTGCAGTATTTGTAATGAATAGCAAGCTAACCAGCTATTTATAACACATGACATTCTTATAGATCATGGTTGAAGTAGAACACTTTATTCTCTCAGAAACTGATTATCATGTCACCAGAGACTAACAATATTGGATATTTGCGAATTAAACTGTTCAGAGTTGTTATCTCACACCTCTGGAGGAGGTGGGACTCGAACCTCAGCCTCCTGGTCAGGAGTGAGTGACTAAAATGATTATATAATTCTGGCTAATGGGAGTTAAACCAGCTGACATCAGTGACTATCACAGAGATTGTAGAATACCTGAAAGCACACTTTAGTTATTATGGTATTTCAGATATTATGATGAGTGACAACGGCCTTTGATTCATGAGTGAAGATTTTAAGCACTTCAGAAATGGTTGGCAAATTCAACACCATTGATCATCTCCGCATTATCTCCAGTCAAGTGGAAAGGCAAGGGAAGCAGTCAAAACTGCCAAAGGGATCATAAAGAAATTCAACAGAGACTTGTACAAGGCAATCTTTGAGTGTGTAAATTCTCCTACTGAAATTATTGACAGTAGTCCAGTATAAAGACTTATATCATGCTGCGCACAAACTATTCTGCCATAGTGAGAAAAACTACTGAAACTGGAAACAGGACCAAGCTTGAGACACAAAATCAAGGTGATGCAAAAGCTGAACTTCACTTCGATAAAACTCCAAATCATTGCTAGAGATGAATATTGGCTCTTTAGAGAAGGAAATCTGTCATCCTTGCCCATCTGGTCTAGTTGTGATTCGAGACCCACAGTCATACGATTGACACTGTCCTCTGAAATTACCTAGGAAGCAATTCCATTCCAGGGCAATTGAGAAGATGGGCAATAAATGCCAGCCTTGTTAGTGACACCAAACTCTCTTGAACAAGTAAAAAAAAAGGTCAGTGTGCAAATGTTCAGAATTATTTGAGAATCAGCCTATGTGGCAATTTAGGACTTGTGTAGAGATTCAAATCAATATCATTATCTCAATGTGTTGCATACTGCAGTCATTAGGGAGGCACAAAACCCCTTTACCACATCCCAATGCACTTCCTGTCAGGCACGAGCATGTGTATCTCAAACCCCAATTTGAGATTTTGTTGGTACATAACTCCTCAAAAACCATATGGCACTTATGAATTCAGTTAACCCTCTCTTTTTCCTTAAACTTACCTGAAGGCGCTCATATAATACATGGGCATAAAAGATAGGAGCTGGAGTCAGCCATTTGGCTGTCCATGTTTGCTTCACTGTTCAATAAGATATTGGCTGACCTATCATCATTCCTTTTTTTTAAATTTAACCTGTTTTCCTAATCAATCAGTTTAGAGATGTTAATCCACCCCTGTGAAGCAAGTGGGACTTGAACCCACACTTCCTGGTCTGAGAGTAGGGACTCTGCCACTGCACCACAAGAGGGCTCCTGACTTCCCTATTCCCTGCATCCTTAAATTTCCTTCACATCTCTATGCGAAATATGCTCAAAGACTGAACACATGGCAATATAGAGTTCAGCTGTTGCACTGATTGCTAGGAACTACTAAGTTAAATAATTAATGCAGGCTTTTAAATAATTAAGCCATAAAATAATCGTGTGGCTCAGATCCAGGGAATGAGCACTTACCAAGTTGTAAGAAGGTTGCAGTCCCTCAAATTTGCATGACTCCTTTTGTTAAAAGTAAAGCTGTAAGCTCATGAGACGTTACAAAAGAAATGTTTTGAGGAGAATCTGAACATTCTGGGGATGATTGACACAATAAGGGTCACTCAGAGTTGTTTGTACTGTCAAAGTAGATAGAGTCTCTCTCTTATTGTGAGTTGCTCACAGGAAGACCTATTTCCTCTCTTCTTCGCTAGGAAGAAGTCTTACCTTACAGGGGATGTTTTAAAGCACAGTTTTGATTGTGGTGACACTAGCCTATTTTCATTTGATTGAAGGAGTGGAGAGAGGTTGAAATGGAGGAAGATGCAAAGGTAATGAATTATAACGTCACCAGTTCTGATTGGGGCAAGTTCAGTCAGAACTGAAGGTCCAAGTGAAATGGATCATGCTATCACAAAAAAAGGTTGATTGAATCAATACTCCAGATATCATGCCTATGTGTGAAGGAGCATGGAGATTAAGTCAACTACACTGTGCAAGGGACTGTGGTCCTGTAAACCCTGAATGCTATCAATTAGAAGGTGAACGT
The DNA here is from genome assembly GCF_021869965.1 of Rhincodon typus. Lineage (NCBI taxonomy): Eukaryota > Metazoa > Chordata > Chondrichthyes > Orectolobiformes > Rhincodontidae > Rhincodon > Rhincodon typus. Next base: position 38,803,665 of record NC_063335.1, read on the forward strand.
CTGTACAAAATCTTTGCTTTAATATTCACAACTGAGCAACTTTTCCAACCTTTACTGCATTCATCTGGATCTGTCACACTTATTAGGCTAAATGATACCTTTGTTGGGGTTGAAATTGTATGCATTCTGGCCTGCAAACCCAATTCTACCTGCAGATGCTGCAGTTTACAATGTTCATGACGCAGTGTTTTTGAAAAAGTGAGAACTCAATGATGGCAGATCATCGCCACCAATAAATCACACTGTTCACTCCTACCATCTGACAAATTTAAATGATGTGAGAATGCTGTTTTTTAATTCACAACATGCACCAGGGTGTTCATTTGTCTAGTTTTTGCTCTACTACTTCTAACATGCTGCAACGCTGTTTGCAACTTTGATGTGTTTCTAGACTAGAAAAATTACATTTCACCAGGAGAACTATAGGTATACCAGAGTTTGTCATATTTGGTTTTGAAGCTCCATTTGTTGTCCCTCAAGCATTCAGTGGGAGATCTGACAGAGACAGAGGTGTGCCAGCTGGGCATATCATAGGACAGGAATTCCAAGTAAACTTTCAAACATGAACTGGAGAACTGTGCAGTGCAATGAGAATGAGCAGTGAAATTGGATCAGTTGGATAACATTTTCAAAGAGCTGGCCCAGGCATGATGGAGTGAATAGTCTCTTAGTTTTCTATAAGAATATGTGATTTTTGAAGGATGCTACGAGAAAGCAAGTTTTTGGCTCTGTACTCAGAGTTTCACTGAGGTGAGACCATTTCCATGGTGAGCTGTATTTATGCCCTCCTTGGCATGGGATCCCAATGTCGAGTAGCCTCGCATTGGTAGCATATACAGATATAGCTCAAATCACAGGAGGCAGAGCAACATTCCCCCAGCTAGGCTTTACTGTCTGCCTAGACAGGAAGTTAAGAAAATCTTTATAAACAATGTTCAAATCAACACTGTGTTTTGCATGACCCCCACAAGCTAAATTAATCACTGAAGAAGATTACAACATCACTGTTGAAGCTCACACATCAATCCCACCTATCTATGATCCAATCTTTACCTTCTGCTTTGATTAATTAACATCCGTTGCGAGTTTCTGCTTGGATATGATCTGGTTAAAACATGGAATGACTTTCAGAAAAGAACGTTTTTTGTTTCTCCTCCCTCCTATTTCATTCATGTGCCTATTTTCAGACAAAACTGGTCTGCTATGAACTCATGTAATTGGGCAACATACTAGAACGTAACCTTTTTGAAGAGAAATCACATTTTGGTATATATTCCTGAAATAGTTAATAATAGTAACCTGATCATGTTTTGATTATAAAACTGAAAGTAGATTTATCACAAAAGGAAACTTAATCAATATCCATCAACCAGCTGTAATCAGATTTTAAAATCACTGAAAATAGCAAATGATTATAGAACCATTCGCTAGTTCTATTGATGCACAGTAGTCAGTTCATAAACTTTGAAAATGCACTTATTTTAGGCCCCTGTGTTCTAAAAAAGGCTTCATTTTTAGAACCTCCTTAAAGAATTGCAAATGAGTACAATTAGAGAAATGATGGCATTCTGATTAATTTGATTGGGGATGTGACCAGTGTCATGGGTGGCTCCAATTTCCAACACGATTCATTTTTATGAGCTGAATCTTATGACTTTTGCATAAGTCTGATGTGTGTCGAGATTTTTGGGAAGTTTTTGCTCTGAGGCCTCGTGAAATTTCTTGCCTCAACTTACCAAACTCATCTCATTAATAACCTACCTCCATGCCCTCACATCCAAATCCAGCCCTATTTTTACCAAACATCTCTGCTGGGAGATCCTGGAGTTAACCAGCATCATTAGCATCTGTGCCATCTTTAAAAGCCAGTTGTGCACCCGGACAAGTACTGTCAGTTTGGAGCTGCCCTGCATGGTTCCTGACACTTATCCCAGACATTTCAGACAAGGGAAATTAGTGCATCTGCTTTGAGGGCTCATGCCTAGAGGTCCTGCTGGATGGTGCTGATGCAGAACTTACTCTTCCTCCAGGGCCAGTAGTGGAGGTTACAATGCCAGACCATGCCAGCCTGATCAAGGATTGCCACCCAGGTTAGTACAGTCTCAGCTATCCGAAGGAGTGCAGAGCACTATAGGAAGAAAGTCAGTGACTTTCTTCACTTCACCAGGTTAAGTATCACCACGTTCTCCAAAACCTCACACTCACTCTATCACTGTACCATACCCATCTCCCACCAAGGCTCATGCTCCACTACTCTCACTATTACCTGCAACATCTTCCCTCATTCACTATCACCCATCCCGAACCCTAACACGAGTAACTCTGCACACACTTGACGCTGCCTTCTCACATGCTTGGGACACCCTCCCAGCTATGCCATCCACTTTCATCTCCTGTAACATCTGCCTCTCTCCCATTCCAAGATATATACGTCCCCAGATAGGCAGAAAGCTTCACTCTTTATGTGAGAGCATCTTAACTCTGGCCTGAGTGACTGACCGACCATGTCCAAGCCCCTAGGTTAGTATTGGAGGCTGCTCTTGACTTATTGTGCTGGGACCTTGAGTAAAGGTTTTTCCTCTTGACTTGACTGAGGCCTGCTCCCAGCCATGACAAACTTCTTGTCTGTGTGTCTGCACTAAATAGCATGACAAGGCAAAAGTAATGTGAGCCTGGTAAATCTGGCTAAGGGGGCAAAGCACTTATTGATCATCCCTAATTACAATGATGGCATTGAGTCGCCATCAGATAGAAAACTACAGAATGGTGTGCCTTACTAGCATTATTTGCAAACAGAATGAACAAATTGTTCATTCTCATCTCGAGCTAGGGGGCATAGTCTGAGAATTAGGGCCAGACTGTTCAGGAGAAATGTATGAAGAAATGCTTCCTAACAAAGAGTGGTAAATGTTTGGAACTCTCTTCCACAAATGGCAATTGATGCTAGACCAGTTGTTAATTTTAAATCTGAGGTACATTTTTTTTTGGTAAGCAAAGGTGTTAAGGGCTATGGGCCATAGCAGGTATAGAATTAAGACATAGATCAGTATGATCTCGTTGAATGGTGGAACATGCTTGGGGAGCTGAATAGTCTACTGCTGTTCTTATGTTCCAATGTCATGAAACACTTTGAAGCTCACAATATCCTCGTAAATGGTCAGCATTGTTTTCAGGTGAAGAGATTTACCAAAACAGATCATTTGTAAACCATCTACTTTCTCAAACGAGATGGAAGATACACACCTAATAACAGTGATGTGCTGAAATATCTGAATACCTCTTTCAATTACCCTTTGGCCTTTCATGCTGGACGTCCTCGCCTGACATTGGATGAGAAATTATTCACATGGCAATAATAGATTTCTCAAAAGCCTTTGAGAAAGTTTCTCAGGATAATCGCTTTTTGAACACCACTGCAAGGGAATCAAAAGGATATTATTAAATTGGATCCAGTACTTCCTGGCCTACAGAGACAAAGAATGGTGCATGATGGGGAATCAAAAACTGCTATGCCATGTTCATCACCATTAAAAATGATTCAACATATTGCTTTAAAATCTGTAATCAATTTGCTAATAGGAAGATATATAATCACACCCAAAGTTCATATTAAAAATAATCGTCAATGGGAATTCCAAATTCAGCATATAACATCCAAAGCAAACAAGGGTTTTTTTTTCAATTTCTGAAGGGGAATCTTTGGTATGGCGACAAAAGTATCAGCTTTGTAGCTTACAAATATGTATTCATCCAGTCCTGACGGTTGTGTGTGGTACTCTTGTGCAGTGAGAGAAATAGATAAGATTGAAGTGATCCGAAGACCTATTATACAAATCAATATGGAATATACACCAGTGCTAGTACATTCTTGATCAAAATTTGGAATGGGAATTACTGTATCCCATGTGGGAAAAAGTAATTTGGGAATTGGAGGAAAAAAATTAAGCATATACTTTAAAATATGGAATGAACGGGTGGAATTTGACAGAAACAAGTACCTGGTGTCCAAAAGGTTTAGAGGGGCCAAACGCAGGCAAATGGGACTAATTTAGTTTGGGAAACTTATCGGTTGGATGAGTTGGACCGGAGGGACTGTTTCTGTGCTGTACGACTCTATGATAAAACATGAGGTAGCCATCTGCACAAATTACAAAGACTGTTTCAGAGATAGTAGGAACTGCAGATGCTGGAGAATCTGAGATAACAAGGTGTAGAGCTGGATGAACACAGCAGGCCAAGCAGCATCAGAAAATGAAGAAGGGTCTAGGCCCGAAACATCAGCCTTCCTGCTCCTCTGATGCTGCTTGGCCTGCTGTGTTCATCCAGCTGTACACTTTGTTATCTCAAATTACAAAGACCATTTATTTGTAAGACAGTGCATCAAAAATCTCTCTTTCCAAAGACAGTCCCACAATGGAACATGCTGCCAGAGGAGATAGTCACAACTCCATCACTTGAAATCTTCAACACCCATCTTTAGATTATTTCTATTCAGAGAATTTCATTGTCAGGAGTATCATCTCAGTTGATCTTGCCAAGTTAACCAATGCTACCCTTACAAATGCTGGCAGAATACTGATATTAATCTGTAGAGTTGACACAAGAAGGTACATCCATGGTGCTGTTAGGGAGTCCACCACCCACTTCTTCCATTGGTATTCATCATGGAAGAGTATCAGTTCCTCAGTGGTTGCTGGGAATTAGGAGAAGTTCTTTTGCCTATGTAGTCTGGAGACGATCTTCCAAAGCCAACTCCCTTCTGACTGTATGCTACTGTTCTGCCATCACTGGCAGGTCTGCCCTGCTGGTCAAAGAGAACATAGTCAGGAATGGTGATGGTAGTACATGGCATATCGTCATGGGGTGAGCCCCAGATTGGGGGCATTGTCATTTTCAGCACCTAGTTCAATGCCAGCGTGATAGTACCAGGTCTATCTGGTTTTATTCATTTTCACCTTATCCATAGTGATCGGTACAGAGGACAGTTTGTAGTCAACCGAATTACTCTGAATCTGGAATCAGATTTAGACTCGAGCAAGTAGGGATGGCAGTTATCCATCCTTAAAGGGACATTAGTGAACTGGATGGCTCTATACAGCTACTGATGATGGCTTCATGGTCATGCTTACTTTCAACTCCAGATTCCTATTAATTAGCCATATTTAAATTCCACCAGCTGCCATGGCAGGATTTGTACTTCCCTGAGCATTAGCCTGGGTTTCGGATTTACTAGTGCAGTGACATTGCCACTGCTTCATTGCCTCCCTTAATCAATGCATCAACATTGGCTGACCACGTTTTAAAGCAGCGACCTTGTGATAGAAGGTTTATTATTAAACTGCTATTGTAACTTCCAAACAAAAGGACACAACCAATAACTTCACCCTACCCCAATCTGTTGCTAGGAAACTAGTCTTTCTTTGTATTAAAAATATAGAATTCTCACTCTATATATAAGATCAGTAGTGTCTGCTTGGAGAAAAGCAGTGAACTTCACATCAACAGTATACTGAATAATACATCTTAGATGAAATATTTGTTTTTTAGTTTAATTTTTAATTAACTAGTCATGTTGCTGTTTAGGAGACTTTGCCTTCTATGAATATCACTCAGAAAACAGTGTCTGCAATGTAAACATCTTTTGTTGATTGAGCAGTGATTTGGGTCATTGCACAAAGATGATAGAAAAGCAGCTTATTTCTTCCTTGCTCAAGCCCCTTTCTCCTAACCAACACAAATCCATCTGAATTCACAAATTTGCTGCAACTACCTTGCTGCTTCTGGAGGTACATAACGTTAAAAAAAAATTGTAATTGCAACCTGGTAGTGAAGATGCAAATCTAGTTGCAAGAGTGAAATACTGCAAGTGCTTGTTATAAACAGAAAATGTTGGACAACTCATTGGGTCAGATGGCATCAGCAGAGAGAGATGCAGAATTTTAATGCTTTTCCAGGATTGAGTGTCCTTATAGATGTAATTGTTTTTAAACAAAACAGTGAAAGGTTTTGCAGGGGAAGTGAGGAAAGAACAAAATAGAAGACCTATGACAGGGTGGAATCAAGACAGGAGATATTAACTGATATAAAGGACTTTACAAAGCAGATGTTGATGGGGATGATTCTGTTTTCTATATTTGCTTCTTCTCAAAACCAGTTTTGCCTTTTTGTACCTTGTTGCACTACTCTCTTTGGCTTTGTATTATATACCTCTTATTTTATTTCTTTACCTCCTGCCTTCCACAAATAACATCCTAACCTAGACTTTGTTTTCTCTTCTACTTTTTCCTTGCTTAAAAACTGTAACATCTCTAAGTACTCCCAGATCTGACAAAAGATTATAAATCTGAAAGATGAATTCAAATTCCTGTTTACACTCCAAAAGAATTGTTACTGCATAGTGTGTGGAATAGCTCCATTTTTTTTTCAGGATGGAGTGTAACCATTTGAAATTGAGGCCCTGCCAGGGGAAAATTGCATTCTTCATACATACTGATTCAGCAAAAACCCATCTGGCATCAGATCAGTGGAGGTGCTAATATGGTGGCTCTGTCACTATACTAATAAACCAGAGCACTAGCCTAATAACCTGGAATAAAACCTGAAATAAAAGAAATCAAGCTTGAAGTCCACCATGTAACCACTTGTCGTAGAAGTCCATCAGCTTCACTAATGTCCTTTAGAGAAGGAAATCTGCTGTCCTTACCTCGTCTGGTCCACCGATGACACCAGATCGACAGCAATGTGGTTGATGTTTAACTGTGTTCTGGGCAACAGAAATGGGCATTAAATGTTGACCTAATCAGCCATGTCTCATCCAATGAAGGGGTATAAAAAATTTGCACTTAATTTGCTGTTCATCATTTTCCAAATTATGGTGTCAAGTTCCCATGACTATTACAATGTTTGTACTAATTGTCTCCTTGTCAGCTAAGAAAATATAATCAAATGGTAACTTAAAACTGTCTTTGGTCTTGATATTTCTGAAACACAATCCACAGTTGTCACTGGAGGACAATGCTTCAGATCTTCCATATTTGCACACTGTCTACAAGGACAGAGTCTGTGGCATTCAAGGATATCTTTTTTGGGAGAGAGGCTATGACGGTCACTTATTGCCAGAATTCCACTGCACTGCTATCTAGGTCCAGGCTAGCTTTATCTGGCTTTGTGGTCTCCTTTGCTGGTCAGCAGGATACAGCACTGCCTTCCTCACCACCACACCATCCGCCAGTGCCTCCAGGTCCTGGTTGGCAAACTGAGGAGATCACTTGCCTATATGGTCCATACCCTGAATGTAGACCCGCTTGAGCGCCACACAGTGAGAACAGTGTCTGACGTGATGTACAGCTGGCGGTAAATACTTTCACTGCTCTTGCTGTACTGTTCTATGAGATAGGTGCTCTAGGGCCTGGATGCACAATTAATCAGGTGAAGAATGGAAGACTGCATGCAAAATATTGCAACAACCATGATTTTCACTTGATAAAACACTTTGGCTAGATATGTGAGTGGCTAGCCCCATAGAAACAGGAAAAAGCCATTCAGCCCCTTGAACTAAGTCTAGAACATGGCTGATCTGTGTCTTAGCCCTATCGACCCACTTTGGCTCTCTAACCTTTAATGACCTTCACAACCAAATATTGATCAATCTCGTTTCTGAAAATTTTAACTGAGTCTCCCAGACGCGAGAGCTTTGAGGATAGAGAGTTCCATTACCCTTTGTGTGAAGAAGTGCTTCCTGACATCACCCCTAAATGGCCTGGCTCTAAGTTTAAAACATTTTAATTCAGTGTTTGAGTGCTTGTCATGAATACGTATGCATTAAAGGCAGCCTTAAATCTCTCTGCTGTGAAAGCAGCTGGGTGCTCTAATTCAATAGGCACTATTCAGAAGCACAGACTTCATAAAGAAGTGCTTGTTTTCAAGTTCTAAATGAACAAAACCTTGAGACTGACATGAATCAAGCAAAAAAAACTACTGACACAGTTCTGAAGAATAAGTTAATGGATGCTGCCTTTGGGAACAACCTTTGCAAAAAATCACACCGACTGTTGCAGAGTCAGACCCCCCTCCCCAGGTCTTGAATTTCAACTGATCAGCTTTTTTTTTTACACAACATAACTGACAGGAAAGGAAGACAAATGATTTGCATTTATATAGCAACTTTCACAAGTCTCAGGCCATCCTCAAGTAATTTACAGCCAGCAGGAAAATGTGATTAATGACAGTAAAGTATTGTTGACTGCATCACCAAAGATTATCAATTTGAATCTCTCAGTCCGGGTACCCACTGAAAATCTACCATTATGACAATACAATTTAAACTGAGGCTATGATATTAAACACAATTTTTTTCGTAGATTCTGCAACACAATATGCATTGAACAAAAACAGAAGTTTCTGGAAAAGCTGCCAGACTTGCTGAGCTTTGTTCCTGATTTACAGCATCCGCAGTTCTTTTGGTTTTAACAAAATGTGCATTGTCAGGTCACATCTTGAAGACTTTCATATTTTCACTAACCTTCAACACAAACATGAGTGATGCCTTTGTATGTTTGCTGTGCAAATGGAAGATACAAGTGTCTCTTGCTGTAGACTTTCACACCTCGTCATCTAGCAAATGTTATATAACCTTTTTTATTCCCAATTGCCCGAGACGATGGTGTGCTGCCTTCTTGAATTGCTGCAGTCCATTTTGTGTAAGTACCCCAACAATGCTGTTAGTGAGGGAGTTCCATAATTTTGACCTGGTGACTGTGAAGGAACAGGGATACAGTTCCCAATCAGGATGGTGAGTAACTTGGGAGTGATGGTGCTCCCATGCATCTGCTGACCTTCTCCTTCTGAGTGGTAATGCTCTTAGGCTTGAAAGATGCTGTTCAAGGAGCCTTGGTGCATCTTCCAGATGATGAACACTGCTACCACTGTCTGTTTGTAGTGAATGGAATAAATGCTGAAGGTGGGTACCAATGAAGTGGGCAGCTTTGCCTTGAATGGTGTTGAACTTCTTGAGTGTTGTTGGAGCAGCACTCATCCATGCACATGGAGAATACTCCATCACATTTTGGAGAACACAATAAATAAACCTGGCACATATGACTTCATAAACCATTAGACAAAAGCTTGAAATTCACAGGTTTCAAAATAAGCTTGAAATTTTATGAATAGATGGTGATTTGAAATTATTGTTATTTCTTCAGTTATTGGATTGTCGAGTTTAGTTACAGGGTGTTCATGCCACGGGAAGAATGATAGCAGGCATCTCAAGTTAGAAACAGAGCCCAGAATTAGGCTACTCAGCCCATCAAATTGGCTTAATGAAAGAACAGTGTAATTAATTCCGATCTCCACAGCCATGAAAGTTTTTCCTGTATATGCATTTATCCAATTTCCTTTTGAAAGTTATTATTGAATGTGCTTCAATCACCCTATGGGGAACACATTACAACTTACTGTCTAAAAACAAACACCATTTCCCTTTTAGTTTTGACAATTATATTAAACCAGCGTCCTCAGGTTAGCAACCCTCCTGAGAGTGGGATTAGTTTCCCCATGTCTATTCTATAAAAAGAGCTGCTGTTACTTTGACTAATTCTATGACATGTCCCTTTAACTTTCTCTGCAGTGTGGAGAACATCCCCAGCTTCTCTATCTCGCCCAGCCATGTAACTATATTCTCAGCCATTGGATAGCACAATCATGCCTCATTTTAACCATGATAACATTACATGTGATAGGATTTGTATTTAGATCATTCGCCTGATTATGTTATGTCCTGAAGCTGTTGTGTGAAGAAAATAAAGGGCAACATTTGCCAAACACTTTTGCAAGAATACTTCCCTTTTAAAGTGAATTCCAGAGCATTAAATTTATTCTTTCTTCTGCTTAGTCCTTTATTATTAAAGAAATTGGAAACTTTCTTGATGGGGTCAAAGTGGAAAAATATTTTTGGGTTTTGTTTATGAAGAAAATAACTTCTTGTGATTTCCATTGAAAGGTGACAAATGGGAGGGGTAGGCAATTTGGCCCATCGACCACACTCCTCTATTCAGCATGATCATTGAACATTATCTCAACATCATACTCATGTGCTCTCCTCAGACCACTCAAGATCTTTACCCTTTAGAGATCTCTTTCTTAAGTGTGCTCAATGATATGGTTTCCACAGCTTTCTGTGCTGGAGAATTCTTCAGGTTCACCAGTCTGTAAGTTAAAAGATTTCTCATTTCTCATATCCTGTGTTCTGAGGCTGTAACCCCTTGTTGCAGTGCCCCTAAGCTAGGGGAAACATAATCCCTGCATCCAGCCCTGTGAGATTTTATATCCTTCAATGAGATCCCCTTTTATTCACCTAAACTCCGGTAAGGTCCAGTCTAGTCGACCTGATTTCTCCTCACAGTAATAAACATGCTATCACAAAAACCAGTCTGCTGAACCATTGTTGCACTCCCTCTGTGGCAAGCATATCTTTCCTTAGCAAGGAGACCAACACTGCGCAAAATACTCCACAAGACTTCCTTGCTACAGGACCCAACCCTTTTGCAAAGAGGGCCAACAAAATATTTGCCTTTAACTGTTTGCTGGACCTGCGTGCCCATTTTCAGTGACTGGTGTACAAGGACACCGGGTCATTTCCAATTCTAACACTATTCAAATAATACTCTGATATATGTTTTTCACTGATGTGGACAAGTTCACATTTTTTCACATTATGCTGCATTTGCCGTATATTTTCTTACTCAACTTGTCTAAATCACCCAGAATTCTCTTTACACCCTTCTCACAATACCAGGTGGTTTTATGTCATCAGCAAACTTGGAAATACTATGTCTGATTCCCTCATCAAAATTGTACCTATAAATGTGTATTCTGAAAGCTGGGGCATAAGTACTGATCCCCGTGGTGCCCCACTCATCACCGCCTTTCATTCCAAAAAATGACCCATTTATTCCTACGTTCTGTTTCCTGAGTTCCAGCCACTTCACAAGCTCTTGTGCTTTGATTTTACAGGAAGGATGTTACTAAACTGGAAAGGGTGTCAAACACAGACAAGTGGGACTAGTTCAGTTTAGGAAACGTAGTCGGCATAGACAAGTTAGGCCAAAGGGCCTGTTTATGTGCTATATGACTCTATGACAATGACCTAGAACTTTATCAAAAGCTTTCTGAAAATCCAAATATACTATACCCTCAGGTTCTCCCTCATCTATTTTATGATTATCCTCAAAAAAAAATTCAAGTAGATTTGTCGAATAAGATTTCTCTATAAAAAATCCATGCTGATTTTGTGTAATCATGTTGGTGTTTTCTAAGTGTCCTGTTACCACATCCTTTGTAATTGAGTCCAGCCTTTACTCTGCTACCAATGTTAGGTTGACAAATCTGTAATTCAAAGTTTTCTTCCTCTCTTTTGTTTAAAAAAATCAAGGTTACATTTACCACCTGCCAAAATACCGGGACTACTCCGGAATCCATAGAATTTTGCAAGATCACAAATCATGCATTCGCTGTTTCCACGGCCAACCCCTTCGGTAGCATGGGATTATAAGTTAACCAGGACCTGGACATTTATCAGCTTTCCATCACATTGATTTCTCTAGCGCTTTTTTTTTTACAACTATTAATTTTCTTCAATTGCTCTTTCCCAATAGAACCTTATTTCCCTAGGAAGCATTTCCAGGAACACATTGTGTTTTCTTCTGTGAAGACAAAACTAAAGAACTTTTTTAATTGTTCTGCCATTCCTTTGCTCTCCATTATCAATTCTCTTATTTCAGACTGTAAGTATCTCTCATTTGTGACTGTTAATCTTTACATTTTTACATAACTACAGAAGCTCATACAGTCTGCTTTTACATTCATTCCAACTTTACCTATGTATCTCCTCTTGGTCCTTTTTTAATAAATTTTAAACTGCTCCAAGTTTTCAGGTAACTTTATTTTCTAGTAATTTTATGCCACTCCTGTTTGGGATGAATATGATCATTAATTTCTTTTGCTAGCCATAGTTGGAACACTTTCCTATTGTGTACTTTTGTTCAAAAGAAATATACATAATTGTCACAATGCACACATTCATTCCTTAAATATCAATCATTGCCTATCTGCTGTCATGTCTTTTGATGAAGTTACCCAGCCTTTTACAGCCAACACTTCCCTCATACCTTCTCAGTTTTCTTTGTTTAGATTTAGGACACTAATTGTGGGTAGGACTACTTCATTTTCTATCCTAATGAATAATTCTAACATAGGAACATAAGAGATAGGAGCAGGAGTAAGCCATTCTGCCCCTCAAGCTTTCCCTGCCATTCAACAAGGTCAGGGCTAATCTGCCCGGGCCTCAACTCCTCTCTCGTATCAGTTTAGCTTAGCCTTCAATTTCCCAATATTCCAAAAATCTATGTACCTCCTCTTTAAATACTTTCAATGATCTAGCTTCCATAAGTGTCTGGGACCAAAGTACTCCTGACATGCACTACCTTCTGGGAGAAGGATTTCATTCACAACTCAGTTTTTAATAAGTGTCCCCTTATTCTCTAACTATATCCCCATGTTCAAGATTCTTCCACTGGTGGAATAATCTTCTCAACATCTATGCTGTCAATCCCCTTCAGAACCTTGAATGTTTCAATAAGATTACCCTTTACTCTTCTAAACTCTAGTAAAGCTGTTTAACCATTCTTGATAACCCCTTCATCCCTGAAGAAGCAGAATCTTTTTTGAACTTCCTCCAATGTCAGTGCACCCTTTCTCAAGCACAGGGACCAAAACTATAAACATGCGCTTGATGTGCCTTCAGCAACACGCTGTACAGCTGTTCCAAGACTTCCCTATTTTTAAACTCCAACCTCTTAGCAAAAAAAGGACAAGATTCCGTTTGCCCATCATTATTTGCCAACATTTAGTGTTTCATGTGCAAGAACACACAGATCTCACTGGGCTGCGCTTTTTTAGAGTCTGTGTCTTCATTTAAACAATAGTCTGCCTTTTGATCCTTCCTAACAAAGGGTGAACTCACACTTTCCTACATTAAAATTCATAAGTCAAGATTTTGCCCTCTCACTCAATGTATCTATACCCTCTTGCAGATTCCTTATGGTCTCATCGCAGTACGCTCTCCCACCTATCATGTTATAATCACTTTCCCCCAAAGGTCCTCTCACAACCAGGGACCAGATTTTCTGAGGAATGGCAACTTCAGAGCGATTATCACCCTGAAACCCTCTTTTTTATATAAAGAAAGAATGCTATGTATTTCTGAAAGAATATTCTGCTTAGGGCTCCCTCAGAAACGCAAAGCTGCACTTCCATTCTGACCGTACATTCGTAGTGCAGAACTACCTGTGGAAGACCTGCCGTATTCTGAAATTTAAAGCTGATTTTTGACAGCTGCAGACAAAGGTGTGTGTGTGTGCGTGTGCGCGCACGCTCATCTCTTCACCAATATGGTTTCCAGAATGATACATCTCACAAGATATACTGTTACAATATTGATGTCACTTTGGAGCTCCAAGGGCACTTGTAACATCTAAAATAAAAATACTAACAAGCTCATTTTCCATCCCTTTATATCTTGCCTCAATTTAGAGAGGCAAGAAATATAAATCCCATAAAAAACAATCAAAACTACCTTTGTTAAGGAATCAGTTTAGCACCATGCTGATTGAAACATGAAGGAGGAAAAACTGGAGCAGAATTCCACAGTCCAGTTGAAATAAGGAAAGTGAGTACCCATTTCCATCTGCACTTAGTTGCATAAATGAGTCCGTGCTCGAATTCACAGCACGGAACTGACAGAAGCTCCAGTACAGCACATCTCAGAGAGACAGAAGAGATGAAATGGTGTCAAACCTGATTTAAAAGCATCTGCTTCTTTGATTGCAGGAGCATATGCTGAGCTGATATCTGCTCTCAGGTGCAACTTAACCCAGCAGTCAGACCAGAAACTATCTAGATAAGGATAATAAGCGGATCATTTTAATTCATTGGAGTTCATGAGATTTGAATTGCAGCCAGAAGAGACTGATTTAAGGCAATTTGCAAAAGAACCAGGGGCGAGATGAGACTTTTTAAAAACCTGTTGTTCTGATCTGGATCTACTGATAGACAGGGTGTTAGAAGATGATTCAAAAGGTTTGGAAACCAGTCAGATTGGGTTTCTTAATGGAGGTTAATGACTGTGCTGGCAACAGACTTATTCCCACATAGCCTCCTTGAACCACCACTCTGGCAGACTTTTGGGATTTGATCCCTAAGCTCTTATTCCGCAAAGTTAACTCATTTTTTTAGGAAGTCAGTTTTGCAACTTCTAAGCTGTGAATCCTTGGCAGGAGGATTCAAGCCAACCAATATGAATATTATGACCGTTGTTTTCTAAGATGATCTTTGTTGTATCCATGTAAATGAGATACTCATCCATTCCTTCTAGAGAAGGCTTCCTGTGACCTGATTCTGTAGATAGTTGGGCTTCTGAAGTATCTGTACTTTTCTAATTCTAATTCCAAAACCTTCTCCACTTTTAAATTATTGCTCCATTGCTGAAGCATGCTATTGAGGGTCTAAATTTTGCCACCTCTTTCAAGACACCGCTTTAAAAACCTGCATCTTCCACCAAGATCTTGGTCATCTTCCCTAATTTTGTTTTGTGTGGCTTTCTAGTTTCACCTTATAACAGCCCTGTGAAGTGTTATAGGGCATTTTATTTCATTAAAGATGCTACATAAATACAGCTTCTTATATTCCGTCCACTGTCAGAGAACTCTTTCACTTCCAACTCCTTTATCTCCCCTTCAGAAAGGGTTTTGAAAATTATAATGCAAAATAAGTTTCACATCCCTTGTGTTTTAGCAAAAACGATATTTTATAAATAGTAATGGTACCTTTTGAAGCAAAATCAGTCAGATCTGACAAGACATAAAAGCAATAATATGTTGTCTGATCCTTTGATCCTTCACAGTGAATTGATATCAAACAGACTGCTGTAATAGTGTTAATGGGCACATTATACAGATATAATGGCTTTTATGTAACTGTCTTGAAGCACAAAATTGGTTATTACGTAAGCTTTAATCTACAAGGTGTAAGAGGCTATGCCTATCGGGGAAATCTGAACAAGCTAGGACTATTTTCCTCAAGAAAAGTATAGGCCAAAGGGTTATCTGATGGAGGTCTTTAAGGTTATAAGATCGTTTGATAGGGGAGAGGTAGACAAAATATTTCCACTTGTGTGGGTGTCTGAAACTGGAAACTATAAATTGTAAGTTAGTCACTGAATCTTGTTATGGGATATGGGCATGACCAGTATTTGTGGCCCATCAATAATTACTTTTGAAGTGAATAACTTGTGAGGCCATTTCAGAATCAACCACAAGACTTTGGAGTCGTATGTATGTCAGGCCAGGTAAGGACAGCAAATTTCCTTCTATAAAAAAATTCTAGAGAATCAGCTGGCTTTTAAAGCCAGTTGATGATAGTGATAGTGCCATGAAACTAAGACTAACTTTATCAACCAGATTTATTGAATTTAAATTCCACCAGTTTCAGTCATGGGAGCTGAATCCACATCCCTACACCTTTAGTTCTGGCTTTGAAATGATTAGTTTACTGATATTACATCACCACCAAGCCCTCACCCCAATAAATTGAATACAAAGTTTAGAAGGAACTGTTTTACTGAGCAAATGGTGAGTGTTACAGAGAGGAGTTCAAATCCCTCTGCTAATTTTACCGAAACACAAGCCCCTAATCTGTTATGGTGAGATTAGAGGCTCCCTTCTAATTTTTTTTAAATTCATTCAGGGGATGAGGGCATCGCTGGCTAGGCAGCATTTATAGTCCTAATTGCCCAGAGGGCAGTTAAGAGTCAACCACATTGCTGTGGGTCTGGAGTCACATGTAGGCCAGACTAGGTAAGGATGGCAGTTTCCTTCCCTAAAGGGCATTAGTGAACCAGATGGGCTTTTCCAACAACCAGCAATGGATTCACGGTCATCATTTGATTCTTAATTCCAGATATTTTATTGAATTTAAATTGCACCATCTGCCATTGCAGGATTCAAACCCTGGTCCCCAGAACATTATCTGGGTCTCTGGATTAACAGTCCAGCGATAATACCACGAGGCAATCACCTCCCCTTAAACCCAAGATACCCAGAGAAGCTCGCCTTGCCTTTATAATCTGTTAAAAAGAGTAGTTAAATGAAAGAAAACCCCTGATATTCACTGTAAAAGTAACAAATAACAATTTATTTATTTTGTTCTAACGTGAACAAATTAACAGAATTACTAATAAACTGAACAACTCCCCCCTAACTACTAACTATTCTCTAACTGAACCAAATTCTACTGGTATACTGTTCCAACAAACACAAGTCCCACTTATACAAATTAAAACTTAGTCTCTCAAAGTCGACATGCCTTTCTTCTGCTGTTCTCAAGTCTTAAATGCCTTTCTTCCACTGATCCGGCTGTTTTCCCTGTGAAGTTTTCTATGAGGACTCTTAGCTAGAAGTGCCATGGTACCATTTATAGATAGATGGTGCTTTCTTAGAGAGCTTAGCGATTTCTTGTGAGAGCTAGATGCTTATTTCTCAGAAGGCATTTTGCTCCCACCCCAATTTTCAAAAACCCTCTCTTTATATACCTTGGATGACATGACAATTTTGTTACAATGACATTGGTTGAAGGTTGTCAAAACCATCAGATTGAAATTTAGTTGGCTTTCAATCGCTAAGTGATTGGTTTAAATTAATTGGCCGATTTCAGCTAGTTGCCAAAACATCAAAAACAGTCTAAGGTTTCCAATCACACAACGATTTGATACATGTTTCAATTTCAGAACTGGCTGTACATCTTCAGCTACATACAGACATTGTTTTTTTTTCTGTATAATTCTCTAAGCTTAGAAAAGAACATTACCCCTTAAAGGAACCAGGCACTCTTCTCCCTTATCATTTTTTTTTACAAACAAATTCTACCTTCCTGCCTTCCGATTCACAATTACTCTACACAACTTCGTAACAGTGAGAATGTGGAATGTGCAACCACAGGAACTTGGTGAGGCAATTGATGCATTTAAATGAAGCTAGATAAACATGACAGGGGAAAAAAGAAGTTCATGTTGATAGGTTGTCATGAAGAGAGATATGAGGATGCTCATGACGAGCAGAAATGACATCATAAGGACATCATAAGGACTGAATGGTCTGATTCTTTGTTGTACATTCTATGAAAAATATAAAGTAGGGAAGTTTGCTTAGATGTTGCGGTCCAGAGATATAATTTGTTCTCAGTACCATCAATTACAGGGTACACAGTACTTTAGTGATTATGTCACTAGACCAATGATCCACACTAATGCTCTGGGATGTGGTTTCAGATCCTAATGGAAATTAATCTTTATTCATAAATTATAAGGCTAAGATCAGTTGTCATGATCAATTCTGTTTCACTTGTCCTTTTAAAGGATAAAATCCACCATCCTTACCTAGTCTGGCCCCCATGTGAGATTCACAGCAAATGTGGTTGACACTTAACTCTCTTCTGAAATGGCCTAGCAGCCCACGAGTGAAATTAGCCAGTGAGAAATAAATGCCCACATCCGTGAAAGAATGAAAGTAAGACTCACTCTGCTTCCAAATTTGCAGAGTCCAGGACTTTGTGAAGATTCACTTCCTGACCAACTACTAGTTCCCAGAAAAATCTGTTTCAGTTTTTGTTTATTATATTTATTAGTGACTTACATGATAGAGTCACTTATTCAAGTTTGTTGATAACCTTAAAGCCCTGTAGCGGGAATCATAAAATTACAAAGAGATATTGACACTTCAAATGAACGGCAATGGCTGCAAATGGTTTTCAATATAAGCAGGTGATGTCATTTTCCACCTGAAAAGCATTGCACAGTGTACTTTCTGAATGGTGAAAAGTTAGAAGAAGAGGAGGTCAAAATCAACAGAGGAGTACAAGGATTGTTCTGTGCTTACAAGGTGGAAGCCTGGCCTGTACTGTCTTTATTGAAGTGCTGTAAGATAGCTGCCTCCAGTGTGTATACCTTATGGTAAAGGTCACATGACCATGGCAAACCAGGAAGAATATTCGTATGTGATTACATTTCAATCCAGGAATCATTTTAAAACATTTCTTGACGTCAGAACTGCTGGATAAATGCAAGCCTTTTTTTTTAAAAACAAATCTAACAGCGTAGAGTGAGGTCATTTAGTCTGCCAGGTTTGTGCTGGCCCTGGGAAGGTGCAATTTACCAAACGCTACTTTCTTGCCTTTCCTCTGTAGCACTGCAATTTCTTTCATTTTCAGATAATGACCCAATTCCGTTCCGAAAGGCTAGATAGAACCTGATGCCAGTGCTCTGTCAGGCAGCACATTCTAGATCCTAAACACATTTTTTTCCTTCTTCTGGCAATCACCTTAACATTGTGGTCTCTGGTTGCCAAGGGAACAGTTTCTTTCCATCAATTCTGTCCAGACCACTAATGATTTTGAATACCTCAATTAAATATTGTCTTGACCTTTGCTTTCTGTGGAGAACAGTCCTGCTTTCTCCAATTTATCCAGTTAACTGATGTTCCTCATCCTTCTCACAAATCTTTTCTGCACTTTCTTTAATGCCTTCCTATAGTGTTGTGCCCAGAAATAAACAAAATACTCCAATTGAGGCTGAATAGTGTTCGACACAGATTTAATGTAATTTACTTGGATTTGTCCTCTATGCCCTTATTGATAGATCCCGGAATGCCATATGTTTTAATAACTGCCTTCTGAACCTGTCTTGCCACTTGCCATTAGTTATGCACCAATATACCCAGGGCCCTCTGCTCCTGCATCCACTTTAGAATGGTACCCTTCATTTTACATTGCCTTCCTGCATTCTTCCTACTAAACTGAATCATTTCATATTTCTCGGCATTAAATTCCATCAGCCACTCGTCCGTCAATTCCATCAACTTGTTCATGCCCTTTTGAAGTTCTATACTGTCCTTCTCACAGTTCACAATGATACCAAATTTCATATCATCCTCAATTTTTGAAATTGTGCCCGATAGACCAAGATCTAGCTCACTAAAAGTTACAAGGAAATGTAGGAGTCCTAACACTGATCCCCGGGTAACTCCACTTTAAACCTTCCTCCGATCTGACAACAACCATTCACCACTGCTCTTTATTTGCAATCACTCAGCTAATTTTGTGTCCATATCACCATTGCCCCTTTTATTCCATAAACTAAGAACACTGATTCCAATGCCTTTTGGAAATACAAGTATCACACATCAACTGCATTAACCTCGGCAATGCTCTTCTTAACTTCATCAAAAGACTTATGCAAGTTAATCAAATGTGATTTTCCCTTCTTCATTTATACTACATAGAATCATGGAGACATACAGCATGGAAACAGACCCTTCGGTCCAACTTGTCCGTGCCTTCCAGATATCCTAAATTAATCTAGTCCCATTTACCAGCTTTTGGCCCATATCCCTCTAAATCTTTCCAATTCATATACCTATCCAGATGCCTTTTAAATGTTGTAATTGTACCAGTCTCTACCACTTCCTCTGGCAGCTCATTCCAAATATGTATCACTTTCTGTGTGAAAATGTTGTCCCTTAGGTCCCTGTTAAATTGTTCCCCTCTCACCTTAAACCTATTGCCTCTAGTTTTGGACTCTCCCACCCTGGGGAAAAGACATTGTCTATTTATCCTATCCATGCCTCTCATGATTTTATAAACATCTGTAAGGTCACCCCTCAGCCTCCGATGCTCCATGGAAATAGCCCCAGTCTATTCAGTCTCTCTCTAAAGCTCAAACCCTCCAACCCTAGCAACATCTTAGTAAATCTTTTCTGAACCCTTTCAAGTTTCACAACATCATTTCTATAGCAGGGAGAACAGATTGCACACAGTATTCTAATGTCCTGTACAACCGCAACATGACCTCCCAACTCCTATACTCAATGGACCGAAAATAGAGGCAAGCATACTAAACGCCTTCTTCACTATCCTATCTACCTGCAACTCCACTTTCAGGGAGCTATGAACCTGAACTCCAAGGTCTCTTTGTTCAGCAGCACTCCCCCGGACCTTACCTTTAAGTGTATAAGCCTGCCCTGATTTGCCTTTCCGAAATGCAGCACCTCACATTTATCTAAAGTAAACTCCATCTGCCACTCCTTGGCCATTTGGCCCATCTGATCAAGATCCCGTTGTACTCTGAGGTAGCCTTCTTCGTGTCCACTACACCTCCAATTTTGGTGTCATCTACAAACTTACTAACCATATCTCCTCTGATCATTTATATAAATGACGAAAAGCAGTGGATCCAGTACCAATCCTTGTGGCACACCGCTGGTCATAGGCCTCCAGTCTGAAAAGCAATGCTCCACCACCACCCTCTGTCTTCTAACTTCGAGCCAGTTCTGTATCCAAAGAGTTAGTTCTTCCTTTATTCCATATGATCTAATCTTGCTAAGCAATCTACCATGTTGGAAGTTAGGGAAGTGATTGATGGGTCCGTTGCTGAGATATTTGTATTATTGATAGCCACTGGTGAGGTGCCAGAAGACTGGAGTTTGGCTAACATGGTGCCACTATTTAAGAAAGGTGGTAAGGAAAAGCCAGGGAACTGTAGACCAGCAAGCCTGACATCGGTGGTGGGCAAGTTGTTGGAGGGAATCCTGAGGGACAGAATTTACATGTATCTGGAAAGGCAAGAACTGATTAGGGAGAGTCAACATGACTTTGTGTGTGAGAAATCGTGTCTCACGAACTTGACTGAGTCTTTTGAAGAATTAACAAAGAGGATTGATCTGGACAGAACAGTGGACGTGATCCTTATGAACTTCAGTGAGGCGTTCAATAAGGTTCATTCTGCTCCATTGACTATCAATTTTGTCCTTAATTACAATTTCTAAAAGCTTCCCTGTCACTGAGGTTAAACTAACTGGCCTGTAGTTGCTGGGCTCATTTAACGCAATTTTTTTAACAAAGCTATAACAATTGAAATCCTACAGTCCTCTAGCAATGCAGCTAAATCCAAGAAAGAATTGAAAATTGTGATCAGTGCCTCTGCAGTTTCTGCTCTCACTTCCTTCAATAGGGCCAGATGCATCTTATCACATCCTGGTGCATTTTCAAATTTAAGTACAAACACCTCGTTCAATCCCTCCTCCACATAAATTTTTCATGTGTTTGAATCATCTCATCTGACACCGTGACTCTGGGAGCATCGTTTTCCTTGGTAAAGACAAATGCAAAGTATTCATTATGTACCCCAGCAATGCCTCCAGGGTCCATGCAAAAATTCTCTTTTTAGTCCCTAATTGACCACCTCATCTCCAATGACTAATTTTTAAATATTGATATTCCTGCAGAAGACTTTTAGATTTTTTATTATATTAGCTGCCAGTCTTTTCTGACACCCTCACTTTGCTTCTGTTATTTGCTTTTTCAATTTCCCACTGAACCTTCTATATTCAGCCTTGTTCTCAACTTTATTATCCATCAGGCATCTGTTATAAGCACACAATTTTTCTGCTTTGTTTTAGTCTGTATCTTTTTCCTGGTCCAGGGAGCTTTATATTTGTTAGGCCCCTCTGGACCATCCTCTTTCTTCAGCAAAACAGTGTTCTTCTTAATCAATACTGCACCCCCCCTCCTTCCCTTCATTGCCTATCTTTCCAGAACACCTAATATCCAGGAATATTTAATTCCCAGTCCCGTCTTTCCTTGACCCAGATCTCTGTTATTGCTAATTATCACATTTCCACATTGGCCATTTGTTGGCTGTTTGCATGTCATTGAGTGATTAGTGATAAATCTTTTTTATTCACTCTTGGGATGTGGCTAGGCAGCATACATTGCCCATGCTTAGTTGCCCTTGAGATGGTGGTGGTGAGCTGCCTTCTTGAATCACTGCAGTTCATTTGGTGTAGGAAGATCTACAGTACCATTAGAGAGGGAGATCCAGGATTTTGATCGAGCAACACTAAAGGAATAATGATATATTTCAAAGTCAAGATGATGAGTGGCTTGGAGAAGTGCTGAAAGTGGTGGTGTTCCCATGTATTTGCTGTCCTTGTCCTTCTAGATGGTAGTTTTGGAATGTGCTGTTTCAGGAGACTTTGCGAATTTAATTTGTCCCTGTGAAGTCTTTAAGAAGAATACTAGTGGTAATTATCTGTCTGATTTTACAGTAATCACTTTGATATACAACTGAAATTACAAAAAGACTGATTAGCTTTACATTTTCACCCTCTGATTCTGTTGACCCCTTGAATACTTTCTCTTTAAATCATAACAGTTGGTAACATCAGAGGAATTGTCTTCAAAAATTCACTGAGCTTGACTGTGTGACAAGAATTAATTAAAATCCAAATTCTAAATGAGAAGCAGTGAAGCAAGCCACGTTAATTACTAACTCCGCTTATAGTTCAACCTTTCAAATGATCATATTCAGAATCTCATGCTGTCAGGTTCATTAACTCCTTTGAGCCGACTCGCCAATTTTGTCATTGATGTGTATTGCTTAAACACAAAACTTTGCGATGAATGTGCCTCTGATGCCACCATCATTTACATACTACCTGTTCAGTCTGTCATCTTTTTTCTTCCTTTTGGGCTTCTCTTGTTGTTTTATTGTCTACCTTCTACTCTTCGGATGCATCCATCCTCTTGTGCTAAACTTTTCTCCCAAATTTCACACTGCTGAAATGCAATGTCATTCCAACAAAAAGAGTTAAAACCAAAATGACAATTCCATACTCACCTTACTAAATATCCTTAAAAGTAAAATTAGTCCCACATTAAAAGCAATAAAAATTCACAAATAAAATCAAGCCATATTGCAGGAGGAAATTTAAATGCAAAATAATGACATTCATCTACAAAGAGCAAAATTAAATTTGCTGAGGCTACTGATCCCCATTTGCAGATCATGTTCCTCACCAATCCAGCTACCATCCCACATTCAGTGGCTTAGAGTCCATCCTTGTTGTCCTTAATTTTAGATTTTTTTAATCAAATAACCTATTTTAAATCGACCCACAGCTTTTTCAGCCTGTTTTCCTGTAGTGTTTAGTTGCTCAGTCTTTGATTGTAAGTCTGGTAACTATGCTCACTGTATTTGAATGGTCAAGCCTGGATATTGACTCAGAGCAATGTAAATAGAAATCACAGAAACAACAGCTGGGTTAAACATAGTGCAGATATTTTGTGCTTACAGAGATATTTTAAAACTCTTATAAATAAAACTTGGTACACATTTATAAACTAATGCAGCCTTTGTATTGTTCTGAGGAATATCAAATATACAAACCATACAACTATTTCTACTACTTATATAAATACGCAACAGAAGAGTTCAATGGAAAAATTGTGCCATGTTTTAAAAACTCCAAATTGTTTCTACTGTGTTTGCTTATAGGATATTTGATCTTCTCCAAAATTTTCCTGTAAACATTATTTGAAACTAAGTGTTTCAAACCTCTTCCATCCAGGTATCAGCTTTGATTCAGTTGGCTGTACTCCTGGCTCGAGTGTTGTGGGTTCAATTCTCACTCCAGAAATTGTGAGATAAGTTGCTAGATTTGAAAGTAAATAAATATATTATTTGTTGTCAAGTGTAGACCTACTTGTTTAATTAATCAATGCCAAAATCTTTCTGTACCTTTATGCTACAAATGTTTCATTCCTTGATGGTTACAGCTGTTCATATTCTAAAATTCATTTCATTGGCTCAAAATTGAAAATATTTTATGCTGTGGTTTTCTTTTCCTATACAGCATGACCAGCCAAGGTTGTTCTCCTGAATTAAATGGACCACTGCCCTCCTAATAGTAACCTGTATTTCATTGTTGTTCCTAATGTCTTTGTACGTAAGAATTTTCTGATTCTCAGTTTGCTTGTGATATGTATTTTACAAGTGGACGTCATTGCTGACCTGTACTTTTATCCAGTGGTCAACAATATAAATTTTCATAGGTCAAATGTTTTTCAAACTCAGTTCAGAAAGTAATCAAATCAGGTTATGACAGGTAAAGTAAATCTTGAGATGATTTCATATATTACAGCCATAGAGACCACTGGAGTCCTCTTAGGCTCTTATGACTGTTATAATTTGCAATTAGATAATGGTTGATCCGTATCTTAACTCCATCTATCCACTTTATCTACATAAAACTTAATATCCTTACTGACATTTCAGTCGTTGAGTGTACAATTGACATTGCTAGTTTCAGCATATCATGTGTGTGGATGGGGCAGGATGGGATGCATCCTGGGTAAGAGTTCCAGAGTTCCATAACACTTTGAATTGCAGATACTAGAAATCTGAAACAAAAATAGAAATTGCTGGAGAAACTCAACAGTTCTGGCAGCATCTGTGGAGAGAAAGTAGAGTTAATGTTTCAGGTCCAGTGACCCTTCTTCAGGAACTGCTGAGTTTCTCCAGCAATTTCGAACTTTGCATGAGGAAGTGCTTTTTGATTCACTCCTGAACACCTTAGCTCTAATTTTAATGCCACAGCACCCTTTTCTGGTCGCCTCCCACCAGAGGAAATAGTTTATCACAATCAATCAAATTGTGTCCTTTAAGCAGCTTAAATACCTCAATTAAATCATCCCATAATTTTCTATACTTAAGAGAATGCGAGCCTAGTGTCTGCGATCTGTCATCGTAATGTAATGTTATCTCGTTACCAGCAGTTGTGAATTTAACTTGCCATGTATTGTCGAAACTGTTAATGATTTAGGACTACTTGCTTACTCTGCCTATTTGCTTAAAAGTATAAATTGTGTTTTTCATATTTTATTGAGCAGGAGATTGTCAAGATTTCTTCTGGCTGTGTCATTGTGATTTCTGGTCGTTTGTTAAAAACATTATGGGCCACTTTACAGGCATTGAGCAATAGCCTGATGAAAATCATGCTTTGTACAAATATAATGTGGTAGCTCAGTGGTTATCACTGTTACCTCACAGCACTAGGGACCAGGGTTTGATTCCAACCTCAGGTGGCTGTCTATGTGGAGTTTGCACATTCTCCCTATGTCTGCATGGGTTTCTGCCGGATGCCCTGGATTCCTCACATAGTCCAAAGATGTGCAAGTTAGGTGGATTGGCATGCTAAATTGCCCATGGTGTTCAGGGATGTGCAGGGTAGGTGCATTAGCCATAGGAAATGCAGGGTTATAGGGATAGGGTAGGACAATTGGTCTGGGTGGGATGCTCTTCAGAGAATCGGCGTGGACTGTTTCCACACTGGGGATTCTATGAAAATTGGGAACAGCATGAAACCTGTCGCTTGCTGACTTTATCAGAATACAATATGGAAAGCTATTATTATTGCTCCAAGAAAGCAATGAGATTTTATAGTCTTCCTGTGAACCTGATTGTTAAAATAACAACTTTCAATCATGAAAATACTGATTTACATTTCTTTCAGTTATATTTGTTACAGTGATTTTAGAGGATGAAGAGTTGGACTATGGTCCTCTGTTGTTTCAGAGCAGCTGCTTTCAAATAAGTTAATATTTCTGTTAAAATAGAAATGACAGACAAACGTGCCAACTTTCATCTGTGGATATTTACCACAGACAGTTTTAGGTTGATATGACTATGCTGGCTGTATCAATGATGTGACAATTTATCTGCCAGACTTTAATTCACAACCTAATCTTCTGGCCAGCAACAAATTATAAAGAGCTCAAGCAGACGTTGCATTCAAACTGAAACAAGACAGAATCTGACAGCTCAAATATTGAGGGCATTTTTTTTTTTTTTTTAAATAGTGCTGAAGTCACTCTACTTGTGATTAAGAAAGCAACTATATGGATCTGACATGTCTATTCTATCACCTTGCCATCACGCTGCTGGTGATTACAGATTATTAGGAATCTGACTGATAGACTATTCTGGAGACCTACTATGCCACAATGGGAAATGTCCTGGCAAATTTATAAGGAACTTGTCATAAACGTGCATTGATATTTCTTAGTGTTTCGTCATTTGCAACAGGCAGATGAAAACTGGCTTTCCATTAACAAACTGAGAGGATTTTGACAAGCCAGTGTAGGCTGATGTTTTATAATGGGAGCCTCCAAGCATGCATTGTGTTCAAAGAATAGCCATAACACCATCCAGGTTCAGGCAGTAAGCATGATCAGCACTCATGCATGAAAGTCAATTTTCATAATCTCCAGCTCCAACAGATTGTGTTATGCACTACGCATAATCCACAAATTGCACAGCAGCAATTCATCAAATTTGCCAGATCTCATTTCTTTATAATCTTCTCATCAGGACCTCCTGAGTATGGAAATTCTAGCTGCTGAAGGACAAATGCAGTGACCACATTTGAACATCGCCATCTCCATATTCCCCTTGGTGTCATACACCATCCTGAGTTGAAAATAAATCATACTTCACTGTCATTGGATTAAAATCTTGAAATGTTCTCCCTAACTGTATTGTGGGAGCACCTTCACCACATGGACTGTGGCATTTAGGTAAGGTCTTGTCAAAGTATTCTTTTAAGGCAATTAGAGGTGGGCAATAAAGCAATGCATGTGTCCCAGGAATGAACAGATAACTTTTTAAAGAAACTGTATCTCCATGAATGATGTGTTTTTTATTAGTTCATGGGACTGGGGCATTGCTGGTTTGCAGTGATGGGCATTGCATTAATGTCTCTGGAGAGAATAAATACTTTAATGTTTCAGGAGCGGACTACATACTGTGACCCAGTCAAAAAAAAAACCCTTTGTGAAGGAAATTCCATCTGCTATTATTGTGGTGGTACATCATAGTCACAGAATCAAATTTGGAATTTAGAGTAGCCTGAAAAAAAACAATTCAGAAACTCGAAAGGTGAGAAAATTGCCTTGTACAGTAATTCAAAATGGCAATAGAGAATCAATAGCTGCTTTTATATCATTCCAGATGCTCGTTTCCATATACTTTGTTAGATGCTTCACTATTGCTTTTTCTAGTCCAGTTTCACCACCTAACTTTTGAAACATCAGAACCATATGCCTGCTTGGATACATCCTTTATAATACTTTGCAGATGATGTAAGGGGACACTTCATATACTTGACCAAGATTTCCAGGAGCATTGAAAAGATGACATCTCCATATATTCCATATTTTGAATAACAGTTTCTGGGAGATAGTTGTTTCAATTCTTTAAGTTATTTCACTATCTTTTAATGATTGGGTTCCATTGTAGTTTAGATGGAAATGATTCTTAGTAAATCAGCAGCATGAAACTGAATCTTCTGACATTCACATTGAGGGCTCGGTTAGAGGGGCTGCAATATTCTACAGTTGTCCTTAGCCTGCATATAAACGTTTTATTAATATGCACTGACAACTGTTTCTTTTCCAGCTCTGGATGCCCAAAACTGTTCCAGTCTTATGCACAAATCTGCTGTAGTTATTATTCTACACTAACTACATCAACAGTTCAAATGATTGGCTATCTCAAGTCAGACCTATTCCCCAACAGGTTCAGGTATGATAGCCAACACAAGCATTTTAATTAGGGAAGACTAATGTTGTTATAAAGCAGGCTCAAGTAGATAACAACATGCTCAATGATTAAAGGTTAACTTCATTTTCTCAGTGATTGAATATATTGGTAATGAATCGTGAGGGTTACATTGAATTGGCTATTCAAGAGGTTCTGTTTGGGGTCACTTAGTAACAAACTGCACCTGCTGAATGGCTCTAGGATATGGTCAAATAGCAAACTAAAGTCCTCAATCTAGGTCAGATTGCTAATGAAGGACCTCCATTGTCTCCACAGAGAAAAAAATTAGATTGAAAATATTTGCCATCAAATAGAAGATTTTCAGCAGCAAGACGACTGCTCCAATGGTCACAGTCCACTTAAAAAAATGCTGTTCAGTGATCAGACCAAACTCGTCAGTAATAAGATTCAGTTGTGTCCCAGTTTTACTGACTGCAAACCTACTACAGTCACTAGTCAAATTATGCTTCACTTCCACTCAATGACCCATTTTGCTATATTAGTATTCCACTCTTTTCAAACTTATAAATGTCAAAAAAAATTTAAAGTAATTTTATCTGTCCTTTGTGAGCAAGAGTTAGCACAATTTGCTCTTATTGTGCAGCATGCCTACCTTGCAGGTGCAATTATGCAGTTAATATTATGAGGTATATCACTATAAGATAGAAATTAGCCAATTCCAAGAATCTGGAGTACAATTAATAAACAGAATTCCATGAATCAAGGACAAGTTATGCCTTTCCATGGGACAACATAGTAGCATATGCCCATTCATTGTCTGTTACATTAACATTCAGCATTTCAGAGAGCCAATCTCTTAATTAAAATATCAGTGGAGGATGTACAGTGATCATCAACATCTTGTCCCAAATGCCCAGAATGGTTTAATGTGCTACCACTTTGCTTCCTTTGTAATCGGAAATACCAACACATTTAGGATGCCAGGCCATTATCCTCTAGTTGGGCACCCTGACAGGGCAACTACTGATTGTCTACAAGGCATTAGTTAGGAATGTGCTGGAATACTCTTCACTTGTCTGGACAGTTTCAACTGCAGCCACTCTCAGACTCTCAAGAAGATCAATACCATCCATGAAAAAGCAGCCTGCTTATTCAGGAGCCATTCAGCACCAGGGTCCATCCCTTCCACCATGGTGCACAGTGGCAGCAGTGTGTATAATCTACAGGATATATGGCTGCTACATGCCAAGGTGCCTTCATTAGCATCTCCCAAGCACGTGACCTCCATCACCTAAAAGGATATAGACAGCAAGCACATGGGAACACCTCGATCTCAATTCCACTCCCAGTCACAGACGAACTTGACACAGAACTATTCATTCGTACTGCACCAAAGTATAAGAACACTATAGGAGCGGCTTAACCACACAGACTGTAGAAGTTCAAGAAGAAGGTGCACAACAACCTTCTCAAAGGCAACTTGGGATGGACAATAATCACTGGCTTTGCCAGTGATGCCTACATCACAAGAATTAATTTTGAGAAAAGGGGACTCTGATAATAGTCTCTAACCAGCTGCTCGGTAGTACATTGAAATGTGTTGTGAATAAAATTTAATTCAATTCTATGGACTGTTGTTGCAGCCTCTTTAAATATGCCATACAGTTTAAATTAATTGTATAATTGGCCTTTAAAAGAATAAGAGTGCTGATAAATACAAAAAACTTCTGTAAATGCTTCAGGTCAATGTTAATGAATTCAAACAGCTGTAGAACACTTAGCAGTTTCAAATGTACTAGGATGTATGCGGCAGTCATTTTATATACATTAGTCCTGTCCATGTTTAACATTTATATGCCAAATGCTCAAAATTGACATGGAGCAATTACTGGACTTAACCTCATCCATCATTCACACGCATTTATTTGCTATGGTTTCTGCGTCCTTCCAACGAACTGACAATGCCCAGTAAGAATTAGCAAAACAACACCCTGGGCACTGCTTTCTGCCAACATTTAATGGTATTTATTGAGCAGAGACATGTTAATGTTGGCAGGGATTTTAAATGTGACAGCTTAGTTGCTCTTAGGTTTACTATTATTAAAGGGCAGATGCACTAAGTTCAAAGAAGTTCCTGGTAGAAATTTGCTTGCAGACTGTGAATCCATATTAATTACCCAGGAGTAGAAGCCTGTGCCATTTTCCCACCAGCTGTTATGAGGATACAGTATTTACCTCCCAAATTGGAGTTATTTTGATGCTAAGATGATGTAAAGCTGAAGCAGGGCAAACAAGAACATGCATGTATGCAGCATCTTTGACAGTCTCATGCTGTTGCATAGCCAATACATATGGTTGAAATCCAATGGTATTATAATTTAGGAAATGTACATTTTGTTAACAGCAAGGTCTCAAAAACAGCAAACAGACAAATGAGTTGATGATGTTGCTGAAAATGTTTGCTGAAGTAAGGTAGGAAGGTGGAAGATGAGACTTACAAACGCCAGCATGATTCAGATGACCCAAATGGCTGGAACCTTTCTGCAATCCTAATGATTGTATGTAGATCCAGGTCTTTTAAATAATTTTCATTGAGCAACAAAGGCTTTGGAGGAGATTGGTGAATCCCGTAGAAATTCTACAGTATATTAATAAATAGATACAAAGATCTATAGATCTAGATATAAATAGATTCTCTTCAGTCTAAGTTAATTGATCCAAGAACACTTTATCAAGTGTTCAACAACTCCTGATCTTGCAGTATCTTAATTTTAAAATGCTTATTCTTGTTCTGAGATCATAGAATGCTTACAGCACAGAAGGGAGCCATTCTGCCCACTGTGTCTGTTCTGGATCTCTGCAAGGCCACTCACCTAATTACATTCCTCATATGTTCCCTGTGAATCCTGCTTTTTTTTTCTCTTTAGGTCCTTCTTGAATTCCCTTTAGAAAGCTGTGAAGAAATCTAGTGCCACTAGATTCTCTAGAGGTCCATTCTGGAATCTCACCTTCTGCTAAAAGACGAAAAGTATTTCCTTATGTAAAGAATTACCATCAGCAGATGATATCAGTAAGGGTGGGAGAAGGCTCTGATCAGAGGAGCTTGAGCGGTTGTGCCAGCCCTCCAGCATGGAGGTGGCAATGGTGAGGAAGGACATCAAGAATAGTTGAACTGACCTTCACTGAAAGAAAAAGGCTTTGAAGGAGGAGGCCTCATGGGAAGAAGATGCAGACAGACAAAGGATTCCTCAAGCCAATGTAAATCACATGCTTCATTCCAAGTAAATACTTCCTTATTTCCCTTCCTGTTTGAAATGATCTGATGATGGTAGAATAAAGAATTCTTGCCTCATAATTTTTCATCCAACTTTGTGTTCATATTTGATGTCACACTCTTGTCATATTTGGTTCTTTGGCTATTCACCTTAAATTTAGTATCTTCTGGTTCTTGGACCTCTCTCCAATGGGAACAGTTTCTCCCTATTTATTCTGTTCAGACCACCTTATGCTTTTATAAACCTCTACTAAATCTCCTTGTTATCTTCCTTACTGCAAGGTTAGCTTTACCTTAGCTTTCCTAAGCTAGCTGTATAGCTGAAGGCCCCTCATCCATTCGATAATTTTAATAAAATATATTTACATCCACTCTAATTCCTTCACCTTCTTCCTGAAGTGATGTGCCTTTCACCCCTACATGGACCCTCCCTATCCAATCTTAATAACTGCCTGCAGCCTCACAATCAGTAAAGTTCCCAGAGTTCCTCCAATTCTGGCCTCTTGCACATTTCTGATTGTCATTGCTTCACACTGGCAAAGAGGCGTTCAGCTGGGCCATAATCTTTGAATTCCCTCCATTAACTAATCCACTTCCTTTCCTTTTTGAATCGTAGAGTATTTACTGCTTTGATGACGTCCTTTCAGACGTATATGTCGATGATCATCAGGAACTTACCTATTCTAATCACATTTTCAGATTTCAGTCTATAGTGTCTAATGCTATGGTATTTCAAGTGCTCATTTAATACTACCTTAATGGCTTGAGGGTTCCTTCCTCTACACCCTTTTAGGCAGTGAATTCTAGACACCCACATACTGGGTAAAACATCTTTCCTCAATTTTCCCCTAAACCTCCGGCTCCTTGCCTTAAAATTGTGCCGCCTGGTTATTGATCCCTTTAGTAAAGGGTTTATCCTTACCTATGCCCCTCATAATTTTGTACGCCTCAATCTTCTCTTTTCTAAGGAAAATAACCCTACCCCTACATAATCTCTCCTCATAGCTGGACACTCCAGTCAGGGCAAAATGCTGGTGAATCTCCTCTACATCGCCTCTGCTGCAATCATATCATTCTCATATTGTGGTGAGC
This sequence comes from Rhincodon typus, assembly GCF_021869965.1. Taxonomy (NCBI): domain Eukaryota; kingdom Metazoa; phylum Chordata; class Chondrichthyes; order Orectolobiformes; family Rhincodontidae; genus Rhincodon; species Rhincodon typus. The sequence continues at coordinate 38,835,533 of NC_063335.1, forward strand.
AGTGCTCTAGCTGTAGCCTGACTCATGCTTTGTACACTTCATCACAACTACCTTCCTCTTGTATTCAATACCTTAACTAATAAAGGTAAGTATGCCATATACCCTCTTAGCTATCTTATCTACCTGTTCTGCTTCCTTCAAGATCTAAAGACATGCTCCGAAAGTCTCTCTGATCCTCTGTACTTCCTATGGTCCTGCCATTCAACATTAGATTCCCTGCCTAGTTAGCCCTACCAAGATGTATCACCTCACACTTTTCAAGGTTAAATTCCATTTGTCAATGTTTATTACGTTTGACCAGCTCATCAATGTCGTCTTATAGTCCAAAGCTTACCTCCTCATTATTTAGCACACCACCAATTTTTATGTCACCTGTGAACTTACTGATCCTACTCCTACTTTCATGTCTAGACCATTAATGTGGACTACAAACTGTAAGGGACATAGCACTGAACCCCGTGGTATGTCACTGGACACAGTCTTCCAGTTGCAATAACACCCTTCAATCATCACCTTCTGCATCCTACCACTAAGTCAATTTTGGATCCAAATTGCCAAATTGTCTTGGATCCCAAGGACTCTTACCTTCTTAATCAGTCTGCCAAGCGAGACCTTGCCAAAAATCTTACTGAAGTCCATGTAGTTTATACCAACTGAGCTATCCTCATCTATACACCTAAACACTTCCTTGAAAAATTCAATCAAATTTGATAGTCATGACCTCCCCAGCAGTGCCATGCTGACTATCCTTGATTGATCCTTGCCTCTCCGAGTGGAGATTTAATCTATTCCTCAATTTTTATTTTCTATTAGTTTCCCGACCATTGATATTAGATTCACTGGCCTTTGATTTCCTGGTTTATCTCTACCATCCTTCTTGAATAATTGTACCACAGTAACTGTTCACCCCTCCTGTGGCCAGAGAGAATTTAAAAATTAATGTTGGCGTCCCTAATATCTCCTCCCTTGCCTCACACATCTGGGATACATTTCATCTGGGCCTGGGGGCTTATCTACTTTCAAGCTCACTGAAACCACTAATACCTCTTCCCTGTCAATGCTAATTTTGTTCAAATATATCACATTCCCCTTCTTTGATTTCTATATCTTAATTATGCTTCTCTACAGTGAATACAGATGCAAAGAACCTATTTAACTGTCTCTTCTGGCTCCATACAAAGACTGTCATTTTGGTTCCTGATGGGTCCTATTCTTTCCTTGATTATTCTCTTGTCTCTTTTAAATCTCTCTTTGGCCAATTTATTGGTCACCTGTCTTTTTGGTTTTTCCTATTTGACTCTGTGTTAAATTTTATTTGATTATGCTCTTATGAAGTACTTTGGGGCATTTTCCTATATTAAAGGTGCACTGTGAATACAAGTTGTTGCTGTTGCAACTGTAAATCTAGGGCATTCATGAGTTTTTTTTTGTAAAATCAAATGACAGTACTCCCATTGTGGCAATATACCTATACACAACTGTCCAGTAAATATATCATTAAATTTGTTCAGCTAACACAACAGACATATATGTTTTAACTGATTTGCCAGCTAATTCCCTAACCTTTAGCACAACCGCAGTATAATGTCAAGTAGCATAAACCTTTAGATTACCCTTTGCAGTTCTTGGCTTCCAAATAATGAATGGATTCATTTTCAAAATGTACCGGTTATTTCCTTGGTGGCATTAACCCATTTATTTTAAATTGATTGATATTTCAATTAAACACAAATTTCAGCAAAATACATTAAACTTTTATATCATGCCTTATGTTTGGGCCTCATGACTTCAAAAGAAAATGTGGCTCTAAAATTCACATTAAAGAATTAGCCTGGGTTACACCTTAATTGAACTCTCCATTCTGTGAACCCAATCACATGAATTAAAAGGTTCAAGGCATTTATTTTTCCTGCTCTTAGCCCCCCAAGATTCACCAGTGTCCTTTTAAAATAATACAAAGGGTGGTGTTTTGGATGGGAGATCAAGAGATTCACCCTTGATGTGGTTTCTAGGTAAAACAACACTGCAGTTATGATATGATCTGAGTGTTGCCTATACATTAGCTCTTGCAACACAAAATACAAAGACTGGGTTCTTGTTGAGGCAGATACCTTGAAGTTTATTACCAATACTAGCTATACACAATGCTGTAAGACCTCAAACATATGGGTAGTCTGCATTCCGTACTTGCTGACTACATACAGCAATGATACAATAACTGCAGGCAGGCTATTACTTTTATGACTATTACTGCTAACATAGGTGAGGCAGGTACTTTTATATTGGAACCTTATAAGTTGTGATGCCATCAAACTCTCTGAAAGGTCAGTGGTTTGTCTGCTCTGGGATCTATACAATAATAACTCTTTCCCCTCTATTTCCTTTAAAATAGTGGGAATCTTTTACCAACAGATATGTGCATATACATGTATTATCTCTACATATTAAGATAACACTTGGAGGACATCCAACATGACTAGATTTATCCCAAATACAATTCTTACAACTTGGTTACATTGTTGTGCTCTGAAGTGTGCTGACTGTCATTGCTGGTTGATATCTCCCATTTGTCATAGGTTGATTGTCATCTGGTGCTGACAATACCTTCAGTTTCTGATTCCTCAGCATGCGTGATGAGTGATTGATTGGATGCTGTTCACATTTGTTGCCCAGTTTTTCCACAGGACTTGACCATGGCTTATTGCAACATCTTAAGACACAAGCTGGTTACAATGATTCAGTATTCTTCCACAAATTCATGTGTTTGTATGACAATCTCAAACACATGCCTTCTCCTGGTTCAGGTTGAGATAACTGCTATTGACCATACTCTTGTACCCTTTACCCCTGCCTTTCCAGCAATGCATTATGCATGTGGGTTTGGGTGGTGAGAATGTGGGGGAAGGAGCTGTGTGGATCAGTGTCCCATATATGAAACAAGCAAGTGAGCATAAACCAATGCCTTGAGGAGTAACACATTGGTTTAACATCTTGGCAAGTTGCTTTACACTTGATTATCATGAATTTTGTATTATGTGCAATGTATTTTGTGACACTGTTAGACTGAGACTCGGCAGAAGAGGTAAAATGTGGGACACCCAATTTCCTGCACATGTCGTGGAAGGGGCACAAGCGTATTGCGGACTTTTGCTAGACCAATTTGTTGAGATACACTGAACAAACTGAATATGGCGGTTAATGTGTCAGCTATAGTTGCAATAGTGGCATCTTTAATTTGTCATAGAAAAGGGAACTGAGCGAAATAGTCAGTCACCAGAATGTAAACACTCACTGGGACAGGGCAAATATCAGTCGCAATCTTTTACCATAGTTCAGAGGGATCTTGTATAGAATGAAACATTCTTTTGATTGTTTCATATGACCTGATCAGTTGATCAATGGCCTTAGTGTTGATCTCTTGTTTTCTTTCTGCACTCATGAGATCTATGTGTAAATATTCTAGCATATTTTTATGTAATGCTGTGGAATTACAGCTTGTTCGCCCTTAAAAAGTACAGTCCTAGAGGGGTCTACAGTAGCTTGCATCACAATGACCAGATGGAACGTATCACTCAGAAATCTGTTGAATGTGTTCATATCACCTGTTCATGATTGTTTTGAGCTGTTACATTTGGTCATCATCTAATGTAGCTTGCTGAATTTACTCCCTATGGCTATGGCCAAAATATATCTTCTAACTCAGATTCAATAATATCCACTTACAGGTCTTTCTACTAAGTGGTATTTGGGAGCTGGCTAAAATCTTTGGAAATGGTTATTTAGGAACCAGGTTTGTATTGTATTTTTAAATTGTACCTTTAGATCTTTCACAAGTAGTCATTAGAGTCTTGAGTGGCTTTTTACAATGTTTTGTGCTTGGTATAAACAATGAAATGCTTGAAGAATAAACTTATGTGAAATCATTGAGTTCCAAAAACCAGGGCAAAAGTTTGTCTTTCAGTGTTGGAATGGTTGGGCTGAGCTGTCACAAGAACATTAGAACCAAATACTTTGGGCTTGTGTTTCTGCAATAGACATACTCCAAGCCTTTCAATATAGCAAACTTGTAGGATGATTTTATCAAAAGACATATTTACTGGATGATACAGAATTTTACATAGAAACAGAATATAGAAGCAGGAGTAGCATATTCAGTCCTTTGAGCAAGCTCCGCCATACAACATAATCATGGCTAATCATCCAACTCAGTATCCTGTTCCTGCTTTCTCCCTTTGATCATTTTAGTCCTAAGAACTATATCGTTATGTTTGTTAAAGTCTTTAATGTTTTGCTCTTAACAGTTTCACGTGGCAGAGAATTCTATAGGTTCACCACTCTTGGGTGAAGAAATTCCTCCCCAACTATCATAAAATACCTGCCCCTTATCCACAGACTGTGACCGTTTTTGCTTAGACTATTCCTGCTGTGTATTTGTCCACTTACTTAACGTGTCCAAATTGCACTGAAGCTTCTCTGCGTCCTCTTCACAGCATACCTCTCCACCTATGTTAGGGCAGCCCATGTTTGAAAAACACAGAATAGCCAACAAGGATTAAACAAAATGAGATAGCCTGCTCCAACATTTAAGTGAAACATAATGGCACCTTTGAACAGGGCTACTCCAAGGCCAACGAGAGGCCCTGCAAGCAACCATCTAAGACAGTTTGATAGGAGGATACCTAGAGATAGACAAGTGATTGATTCCAGCCTCAAAACCAAAGGGATGTTGTCCTGTTAGGTGAACAGCATCAGGTAGAACAAGGGGTGTAAATCACAGCCCACAAACCAGCCAGCCTAACTCATTTAGCAGCTGTGAAGACAACAGTTAAAGTTATTTTGTAGTAATTAGTTGTTTCTTTGAAGTTATTCACAATATTAAGAAATAGATTCTAGTTAAAGATTCTTCTGATAATCATACAGATAATTTCAACATCAGTGTGGATACAAATATAATAGAAGCATTGGGATAAAAACACTTAAACATAGATGTGAAAATTAATTAGTCTCAGGAAATGCTTTCCCTTATAAAAATATGCCTGGTATGCTGTGAATGAACGATATAGTTACAAAGTGCTAATAGTAGAAGTAGCTGTATAACGTTATATTTTATAACTAACTTTATAATAGAAATTAATACTACAAATCTTATAGCAGTTGGTTAAAAAACTTTTTAAAATATACTTGATTGGGACAGTGGAAAATATAAGAGGAACAACTAAATTTGACAAGAGATAGCACATGGAATGCAATGAATAACAGAATTTAAGCAGTCCTTAGAGATAACCAAGTCTGGGACAGACCAGAAGGAGTAGAACCAGTAACTTTGGAATGCTAATTAATAGGATGTATTGAAAGATCCCGAGGCCTGGAGACTACAATGTCTTTTAAACATCATGAGATCATAGGAACCTGGGGCTGTTCATAGGAATGCCCAAGATTGATTATGTGTTTCACAGGATTGGGTGTATGGAATATGGGGGAAGGACACAGTGACCACACTGTGCGTGGTTACTGTAACACAATATGTATAAAAATGCTGTATTTCTCTGTAAAAATCTGAGTGTGTCATTGATCTCTCTTCCAATCCGAGCCGAAGGTTAAGAGATTAATCGTGTTCTCATGTTGAAGCCAGATTCCGGGAAGATCCTTTGGCCCTCACCCTGCATTAACCAACTTTTGCTTGAATTAAAGTCTGCCACTTGCTTTGTCCCCGATTGGGCAGTTTTGCTCCTACAACTCAGATGTCCTTGGGTTTCTTTTTTTGAATGTCTTAAATAGTGTCAAAGGCAATGACCAATTTCTTGAGTCTTTTAGCTATGTCAGCTTTGGTGAATCACATTTTTTACCTTTGCATCAACACCTGCCTATAAACTGGTTGCTTATTTCACTTTGTTGCCAGTATGGCATGAACTCAAGCTTGTATATCCTGACATGGACTCAAACCTTAAACTGGTCTACTAAATTCTGGAACCTTCTGTCATGATCTATACGATCATCATTCGAGATGGTCAATTAATTGTCTCATCTTAGTCCTTCTGTTTCCCAAAACAATAATGAATTTAACTACTTTCATTCTCTTATCAGCTAATTGTTAACTCATGAAGTCAAAATATATTTCCCTTGAAGAATCAGAACTCTGACAGGAGGTAATTGGATTGCCAACCCATGCTTGGGTGTTTGTTTTCCTTTGTAGTTCTATGCTCTTTAAAGTGCTATATAAAATATATGTCTTGAAGTGTAACGCTTCTATTTGTTACTGTCTTCTCATCCTTTATTCTAAAGGGAAGTTGGAATTACATCATGCAAACCTCTTTTTGCAGGTTGTGCTGTTTCTTGCAAAACAAAAAATAGCAAAATTGACTCACATCTGAACAGAGGAAGGGTGCAGTCAATATGGAGAACAGTTTCCACAGCAAATTTACCTGTGTTCTATGTTTGCTGGCAGAGAGGAGCTACTTTGTACTACAGTAGTTCAGCGAGGAATCCAATTGCAAATTTGCTAGCAAGACCACAAAATGAAGCACTGAATCACCAGAAAGCTGTTTTTTTTTCAGCAGAGATAATGTGCTGGTACTGAAAATTCGGTCAAAGCACATTTGAATAGATCTGAAGACTTTGATCTTATATGGGGGTTGTAAACCTCAGCACCGAACTCATTTAGATGGTTTAAAAAGTCTTCACAACTGCCATTGCAGCTATTCCTTTCAGAACCGATAATCTGTCACCTCAATATAGTCTCTGGGTAAAACAGCACTACAAGTATAATATGGTCTGAATATTCCTCATATTTTAGCTGTTGTAAGATATACCATGAAGACTGTTGTGTTATTGAGACAGATGCTGTGACATTTATTAACATTAACTATTTACACTGCAATAATATTTCAGACTTACACAGTTTGGGTTCTATGCTGACTCACTATATACAGCAAAGATACATTAACAAAGATGCATTAACTATAAACAGGCTGCTAATAGGAGATAAAACCGAAAGAACTGTGGATGCTGTAAATCAGGAACAAAAACAAAGTTGCTGGAAAAGCTCAGCAGGTCTGGCAGCATCTGTGAAGGGAAAAACAAAGTTAATGTTTCGGCTCCGGTGAGGAAGGAAGGTTTCTGAGGGACGGTCACTGGACCTGAAATGTTAACTGTTTTTTCCTTCACTAATAATAGGAGTTGGCCAGCTCAGTTGGTTGGATGGCTGGTTTTCGATGCAGAGTGACACCAATAACACAGGTTTAATTCCTGAGATAGTAGGAACTGCAGATGCTGGAGAATCTGAGATAACAAAGTTTAGAGCTGGATGAACACAGCAGGCCAAACAGCATCAGAGGAGCAGGGAAGCTGACATTTCGGGCCTAGACCCTTCTTCAGAAATGAAGAAGGGTCTAGGCCTGAAATGTCAGCCTTCCTGCTCCTCTGATGCGGTTTAATTCCTGTACTGGCTGAGGTTACCATGAAGGCTCAATCTTGCCCCCTGCCTGAGGCTCAGGTTAAACCACCACCAGTTGTGTCTCTTTCGTTAAAGAGAACAGCCCTATGATCCTTTCGGACTGTGGCTGTTACTACTAATACTGCAGTTCAGGCAGAAACCTTTATACTGAAAAAAACCATGTATTGTGAGGCCACCTAGCTGTCAGACTGCCTGTCTGGTCTGGGATCTATACAATAACACAATAGCCTGTACCATATCCCAGTCTATGCACAGCTGAGAAATCTATTATTCATCCGATAGAATTCACATGCCTTATGATATATTATCAATTGTATTCTTGCAGATAATCTCAGTGGTAGAAGTCAGTGTGATAGATCTTATAATTTTATAGTTATTATGTACTTATAATAGAATTGGAACAGTAGGACATGAAGTGTTAACTTTACTTATATAAACCAATGCAAACTTACTCAACATTAAGTTCAATAATTTCATATCAGAACCTCCACCTCCATTTTGCTTTCTTTTGTCCTTTTTCTGTTTTATTTCTTTTCATCATTTTCTTTGTATTTGGGTGGCATCTATACAACCATTTATATCTTACCTGGATACATCTTTTGTTCCTTTATCTATCTCTACTCCTTTTACCTTCTCCATGAAACTTTTTTTGAATTATTTAATTTCTCCAGTCCTCCTCCCCCATCAAAACTAGACAGGAAACTGTCTCCCCAGATCCATTTATTGAAAACCTATTATATGTCTACTTTTTACCTTTGTTCTATTGAGGGATCAATCTGACATGTTAATTTTCTTTCTCCAGTTGCTGTCTGATGTATTGAATATATCCAGCATTTTGTATTTACTACAAACTTACACATATTAAACTTTGATGACTAGAGTGTGGGGCAGAATAAAGCCATCAGTGCAGATTCATTCCCCATACTGGCTGTGGTAGTTTATGGATGTCCTGCCTCCTTACCTTACTTCATGCTGCTTGAGTAATTACCCTCATTATACATAATCCATTGTCCCTCTAATGGAGAGAAATGCCAGTGGTCCTTTGTGAACAATAGCTCCTTACCTTATTCCTGTCAATTTGTTCAGCTTTAAGTCCTTTCTCGATGAATATTAACAGATGCTCAGCTCTTCCGAAAGATACCCAAGGTTTAGTAGTTGTGTCCAGCATTTCGGCCGACATACGATTTTATTTTCAAGCAGGAGATGTATTGAATCTGTCTCATGATGCGAACCGCCATGGGAAGAAGTTGATTGGACAGCCTTCGTGAAAGCATGTCTTTTGAGTCAATGGGTTCCCTGTGAATCTGTTCAGGAGTTAAGTGCTCAATCTAGCTGAATACATCTCTTCAAATCATTCCCTCTTAAACAACATTAGGTGCATTTTTGGTATTGAAATTCATTATGCAATTTCATGACATTAATAGCACAGAAACATGCCATTGTTAATACTCCACAGGAGTCTTCTCCCACTGTTAAAAGTTAAACTAACTCTTATCCTTTCTTCTCAAATCCCTCCTACCTTGGTCTCAACCTTCTTTATCCATGTAATATCTTCAAGCCCTCCAACCCAATCTAGCTTCTCCTTAAACTCTTCTTAGATGACAAACTTCAGTATGTGGTAGAAAATTCCACATACTAACAACACCCAGAGTGAAATGTTTCTCCTGACTTCTTTGATGGGTTTGTTAGTGACAATCTTATACTTGCAACTCCCACCTCAATTTTAGACACTTCCTTGAATGGAATCAGACCAACAAAATAAATAGGAGGTGTGTTACTAAGGCCTTGTGAGTCTGTTCCATAATTCAATAGGATTAGAGTTAAACACCAACTCCACGTTCTCGACCTAACCGCTTATTTTCCAGTTTTTCATAGCACCTAAAATATCTTCTGATCTCAATCTTAAACTTACTGAATGTTGGAATGTTCCCAGCTCTCTGGGGTAGAGAATACCGAAGATTCACAACCTCAGAGTGAAGAATTTTTTCCTCATCTCTGTTCTAAAAGGCAGCCTTGTTATCATGAGATCAAGACACTGAATTCTGGACTCTTCAGTCAAGGGAAGCATCCTTACATCATCCCAACTGTCAAACCTCTCGGAAATTTACATATTTCAATTAAATCACCTTTCATTCCTTTAAAATACAGAGAATATCATCAATTCAAGGACAGCAATCTAATGAACAATAATTGTATTTCCTCTAAGGCAAATTCATCCTTCCTGAGGTAAGGAGAGAGACACTATCTATCAGGTGTGGTCCCACTGAAACTCCTTTTAACTGTAGCAAGATTTCTTCACTCTCTCACAGTGCTACCTCCTTGCAATAAAGGCTAACATGCTGGTTATCTTTCTGATTATTTGATGTGCTTGAATGTTAGTTTTCTATGTACTAGGACAGTAAAATAACTGAGAACCCAAACATTTACTAGTTTCTTACCTTCTAAAAAAAAATATAGGCTGCATTTCCATTCTTCCTACCAAAATAGATAATTTCACAGCTCCCTGCATTGACTGCCTAATTACCCAATCACTGACTAATCAGTTTTTAAACCCTTTGCAGCCTCATATCCCCTTTCAGCTTTCTCCTCACCTAACTTTTATCATTACTAAAGCAATTAGTAGTAATTAGTGTAACACAAGTGTGTAAACCATAATCTTACTGAATGATGCAGCAATTTGAAGGGCAGAATGGCCTACGTTTTTGCCAAATTTGTAAGTTTGTACAAAACAGCCAGTGATTTCATCAGAGCTTAGCAAAAAAAAAAGATAAATCATTTGCTCCATGAAGGTTGGACCGTGAGACGGAAGGTTATTTGGTGGAATGTCTCTGCCAGGGTTTAGTAATGTTGCCATTTAATGCTCAGTTTTGGTTGAACACCAAGCATGATATCTGAAATAGTTGAAGACAAAAACACAATGGGTTCAGTTGAAGTCTAATAGTGCACTGCCCAATTACACTGAACAGGTGGGTGAGGAAAATCACCCTTTTTATTTCCAATCTGTATTGCTAATCTATATCACAAAAATGTAAAAAAAAAATTCTCTGGTTTAGTGACTGCAGCTTGACATGATTCCATTTAATCTGCTACAGCAGATGTCCCAGCTCTCAGTCAATAATGTTGCAGATGTACTTTCAAGTTGGCTTGTTCCTGGAGGTAACATATCAAAAGAAAGAAAGATGTAATCTGACTGACTATTTACTTATGATATTTCACACATTATTGTGTCCCATTTTCAGCAGTATATGAAACAATATAATTCTCCAAGTGTTGTTAACACTGAAGATTCTCTTTATATACACCTTCACATACAGAATGACCTGCAGCAGGTTTCAACACATTTGCAGCATCAAAAATATACCTTGGAGTAACAATAGAATTGCTTGGATGATTTTCCTCTTCCTTGTACCTCATGTGGATCAGTTTCAGAATAGTTAGGTCACGAACATAGGAGCAAGTGTGGGCAGGCATAAATATGCTGCAGTCTGTCCAGCTTGCCATGTGCAATTTGTGACGCTTTGTGTCTAGAGAATGCAGACACTCCATACACCACCATGTAAAGAGTGCATATGACTGGTAACTGTGGATCATGTCCTGAGGTGCAGTATGGATGTAATCAACATGCAGGTCCTTTGAAACAAGTGGCAAGATGAATCTGCAAGGTATTCACTTTAATTTCTAAGTCAGGTTTTTCCTCAACATCTTGCTTGTTTGGCTCACTTGGTAAGATAGAAAATTAAATATTAATGAGTTGCATTGGTTCATTCTCAAGGTGTTTAACAAGCAATAAACCTCCCATAATTGGCAACTTGCAACACTTTGTCAAAAGTATAACAACTAAAGCAAGGTGAGATTGAGATAGGCCTCGGACTTATCTGGTTCTACCACAAATCTTACCTCAGACCATGTTGCTCAGACCCCTAAAAAAAAATCTGCTTCTCGTCTCTTGCCCCATCACACCAAATCACCCAACAAAAGCAGCATTGCATATAAAAATACATTGGCAAACACTCAAATTCAAAGTGAGAGAAAATCAGCTGCATATCTTTGGGCAGCCTATGAGACCTTGGATTGTCTTTGAGAATCCTATCTCAGAGGGGAGACTTTTAAGATCACCTATAATTACGTCAGCTTCACAAAGCTGGCTCTCATCAATTTATAATGATCAATGACATGGCAAAGATTTGTATTTGATGTAATTCACATGCAAAATTCTGTGATTATAAATGTCATCACCTGTACTGCATTAATGTGTAGAGTAGAATCCCTACAGTGTGGAAGCAGGCCATTCAGCCCATCGCATTCACACCAACCCACTGAAGAGCATACCACCCAATTCCCGTAACTCTGTACATCCCAACAAACCTGCACATCCCTGGACGCTATGGGCAATTTAACACGGCCAATCTACTTAACCTGCACATCTTTGGACTGTGGGAGGAAACCGGAGCACTGGAGGAAACCCACACAAACATAGGGAGAATGTGCAAACTCTGCACAGACAGACAGTCACCCAAGGGTGGAATTGAACATGGGTCTCTGGTGAGGCAGCTGTGTTAACCACTGAGCCACATGTCACCCTTAATGTCTGATTACTTCAATTTACCCTGATAGGCTTCATAAGTTGAGCAGCTCTCTCAGACAGAAAACATATTTACTCTGCCCGCTCTGAGTGTGATATAGCCAATGTGCACTTGTGATTTGAATGAGTATGCTTGCTTTTCACAATGAGTTACAGGCTCAACCTCTCAATCTAGGTGACCAACCAACCTTCATGTTCCTTTCTGCCTTACGCTCCCTCTCAAACCCCATCATATTTGAGCCTCTACATATTCCCATCTAATTCTTTTATTTAAGTCTTCGTTCTCCCATTTTACCCCCTTAGCTCCCTGGCCTACAGCCTAGTTATGTCAACAGTCACGGTGCATTGTCCCACTACTGACACCTGTTCCGGTTTGATAGTCGACTTGTTGGGATAAAACAAAATATATATGAGTTAAGTATTCTAATTAACAAGCTTATTGTTGGTAATATATCAAGTGGTACATTAATATATTGAGCAGTAAGAATATGTATAAATATTAAACTAGATATATATGTAAAGCAGTAGCAATATATATATATTAAGCAGTAATCTACTTTAGATATATTAGAAACACATGTAAATTAATGAGTAGATCTGTTAGCTTAGATGACTTTAGACATGTTCAACAATGAGACTCACTGCCTCCTGCCTACCAGGGATCCTGCTTAACGATGGCTGGTCTGGAGAACTTGGGAATCCTGGCACAATTCGCAATCCTAGCCGATAATGAAGTCCTCTGAATAGGGCAAAGTCCTCGATATTAGCACTATTCTGAATCTAAGATGACATGCCATATCATCAACAAAAACCAAAAGAACTGTGGCTGCTGTAAATCAGACACAAAAATAGAAATTTCTTGAGTGACCCTTCCTCAAACCCGAGCCATTAACTCTGATTCCTTTCCACAGATGCTGTCAGACCTGCTGAGCTTTTCCTGCAATTTCTGTTTTTTGCCATGTCATTATTCTGTGGTACTTTCAGGGCTTTCCCGGACATTCCAGTATACAGCTGGGTGTATGTGATGGCCAAGCAGGACAATTCTCACAGCAATGTCATATCACATGGCCATTCCTCAGTCAAAACAAGCTCCCTCCCTAACTCCCCACCTACACTCACCTTTACTGGCTCCACCCTACCTCTTTGACCGGTCTGTCTCCTCTCCACCTATCTGCTCCTTTATCCATCTTCTATCCGCCTCCCCCTCTCTCCATATTTGTTTCAGAAGCCCCTTCCCCTCTCCCATTTCTGATGAAGGGTCTAGACCCGAAACATCAGCTTTCCTGCTCCTATGATGCTGCTTGGCCTGCTGTGTTCATCCAGCTCTACACTTTGTTATCTCAGATTCTGCAGTTCCTACTATCTCTGCTTTCGCATTTGGCCTGTTTCCCACATACTTATCCACTTTATTTCAGTTGCTTGTTGTCATGTCCAATTAACTCAATGATCTGGTTTGAAGCTATCATCTTAAATCCTATCTCTACAAAGCCAGAGTGGTGGTGACCATCGAGGGCCCCTCCCCCACAAGAATTCATGCTGTTTGGCTTGTCACATATCCTTACCTGTGGAATTTCACCCTGCCCCCATCTTTACACTTATTGTCCTCTCTGCATCCCAGCATGTTGCCTTCAGACTTCACAATTTACTTTCCCAATTCCCCACTACAACAGTGGCTCTTGATAATGCCCCTTGTTTCTCATTAAACAGATCCCAATGTCTGATCATGATCCGCTCTTCTGACCGACTTGGAATGACAGCATTGACTGATGAATGTTCACACCCTTGACTGAACTCTGCAGCTCCCTGACCAACTTACTGTTAAATCCATGGACTGGATGCACTGACTGCAGGACTGATCGTGGCCCTCTGCCAGAACTACAGGGACTCTGACTGTACCTTGCGGCTGACCAACCGTGTTTAAGTTCCTTGACTAGGCTTGGACAATACTCTTGACTGAGCGTGGCATGACTCCTTAACTGATGGCAGTCTCCCTTGACATGAATCAAGACAACTTCCCTTAGACTATTGACATGGCTGTTTCTTTGAAGCACATTTATTGTGTTTACCATATGGAATCATACAGCGTGGAAGCAGGCGAGTCTGCCCATTTAGTCAAAACCAACCCTCTGAAGATCCACCCCCTCTACACTATTCCTGTAACCCTGTATTTTTCCATGGCCAATCCACCTAACCTGCACATCTTTGAACTGTAGGAGAAAACCAGAGCACCCCGAGGAAACCCACACAGACATGGGGAAAATATACAAATTCTACAAAGACAGTTGCCCGATCCTGGAATCAAACCTGGGTCCTTGGCACTGTGAGATAACAATGCTAACCACTGTGCCACTCATAATCTGCTGGCACATAGCATGGGTGTGATAAAGCATAATGCAATTCAACAACATATCTACTTCCTTGACTGATCAATGTTTACAAACATGACAGGCTAATTGGCTTTGTGTCTGTTCTAAAAGACAAGTTAAGGCGAGGCAAGGCAGATATGTTATGAGCATCTAAGTAGGAAGAAAAGTGAGTGAGCACTAAGGGAGCAAGCTAAAACCCATAATATGAAACTAATTCCATGAAACTGAGTGCCTGTTTCTGTGTGGAATGCTGTCTGGCAACAACAGTCTCATGTAAGATGGTGGTGAGCGCCAAAGTGCAGAACTGAATTGGTGAGTTGGAAATGTGCCATGATGATATGGTGAGGCTTGTGATTCTACATTGCTAACTTCTGTTGATGGGGGACAACTAATCACTGCAAATGGATTGTGCCCTGAGGTGTTGGGAAATTCTATCCAAGCTGGAAGCCTGGATAAGATACCCCAGCCTCTTGCTCAAACTTTCATGTAGGGAATTGTCCCCATCTAGTTTCTCACCACTGCCTGGGGAGAAAAAGAACTTACATTTAAATGAGGCAAGATTAGGTAATGAGATGTTGATGCATAAAAATAGACCCACTGCTGCTCAATAGTGAGATTCGCATCCAGTCGTTAGAACCTCATGTGGAAATCCAGTCTATTTCCTTTCAATGTCAAGAATCTAATTTTTCCATTCTCACCATGTTTTTCGAACTGATTTGTCATTGCCCACAGCATTCATGGGTTGCGAAGATTTCACCCATTTCACTGTTCATCACTCTGTTTCTTTGAACCTGAGGCAATGCCACATCCAGATAGCAACATCCAGCAGACTCGAACCTCCCAAGAACTGCAAACAAATCACATGAGTAAATGAGAATATCTTGAACTATCAACATCTTCTGTTGGTGCTGACTCCTCGTTTCCCTTTCAAGTTTAAAAATGCCAAAACTTTCCAACAAATTTAAAGTTACCAATTGATCGCCAATAATGTGCTATTTCGAAGTACACTTTCTGAAATTACCTTTCCAATTTTACCAATAATGTAAATGCTGGATCATTAACTCTGAGTATAATTTGTCTGCGAGAGACATTTACAAATTTGATGCTGAGCTCTTATGAATGGTGAGTTTAAAAAGAAATTAAATAGAGTGAAAAATGTTATATATCTGACTTTCAAAATTTTTAAGATGGAGCATTGTCATGAATACTTTTAATGGGACTTGTTAACAGGAGAATTACATATTACATTCAGTGATAAATATTTTCTCATTTTAAATCATAACATCTCACTGAGCAGAAGGAAATCAAAGCAAAAATGTTAAAAGAATAAAACAATAATGTTAATTTAGCAAAACAAAAGATCATAAACAATGTTTACTAGCAGAAACAACTAATAAAACCTTTTTCGCCTATTCACTGAATCAGCAGAACTAGAGGTGTCTCAACCTGGTCAATAGGAAAAGGAGAAATGTCCAGGACCGACTTAAGGAGTGGGTTTAATTAATAACGACGTTTTGGAGGCCACACACTCTGAGCTGGCCTCAACAGAATTCATATCAAAGTGGAGGTCAGGAGTGACTTTGAGCCTAAGTTTTCCTCCTCTACTACAGTTTGAAAATAGTTGTCAGCCAGGACTATTTCCAGGTCTTGGCTTGACTCAAGTGCTGGTGACTGGGAAACAATTCTAACTGAACTGGAGCATTAAACAACGAGCTTTGAAAGTAATGTGGCTGATCTTTCTACCCCCTCCTGTAATTTGTGCAGAAACTTACTTACATGTTTTATTTGTTTCCCAGTATGAAGATAGCTCATTTCCCACATCCTCCAGACTCTCTCAGTTAATACTATTCACATACAAGTCATTTGTCAACCTTTTGTGGCTTTATAATAAAGCTGCTATAATAATACAATGTAGTAAAATGACTTCTGCTTTAACAACTAAGCTAAATCTTGTACCTAACCTTTAAATGATGAAACAATTCTTTTATTCCAGTTGCTTCCCTTCATTGAAGCCAAATTAATGTACACATTTTTTTTTGGAAAACAAGTTCTTTTTTTCTCCATGTCAGTAGTTTCAAACTAATTGATTCTTTCAATTTTTTTCCTCCATCATTCTGGCTAAAATTGTAGCTTTGTAGTTTCCTTGGATGGAGATGTTGAGGGAAAGCACCCAGGCACCTTAAGATGGAAAATATTTTCATTTAAGCACTTCGTCTTTTTCATTGAAGCATTGACATCATCTTCGCTTAAGGTACTTTTAGGGTCTGTACAGTAGATGTACAGCTGGATGTACGGTACAAGGTCGGGGTATTCAAATGTTGGATGTCATACCATGAAAAGGAAAAGAAAACTGAAAAACTTGTGAATGACACATTCTGGTTTAACTTGTATATTTAAAAATAGAGCTCTGTTAGAGAAATAGAGAACCATTTTACACCTATTTTGAAATATTATCAATTTCTTATTTGTTTTTCCCCAATGGGTATCAGTTTTTTATTTGAAAACTGTGGAGTAAAGGAAATTGTAACTTTAATTTGAATATAGCCACTTATCATCAATAAAAGGAGAATCCTGGTCATATGGAACTAGAGTCTGGATCTTTAGAGATCCAGATAACCTAACATCTTCTGTAAATGGTTATGATCAATAGAGACTATTGTTGTTAATTATTACTATTTGGTTTATTGTTGTCATGTGTACCTATGTACAGTGAAAAGTTTTGTTTTGCGAGCAGTAATGTAGAGCTCATATTACTACAAAAAAAGTTGTTTTATATATTGATGTTTAAGGAAATCAGTAGTTTTGCCTAAAGGCCAGAGAATCACAATTTCCCGAAAGTGCTGTGGTTTGAACAATTTATTTCCTTGGTTAATAACAAAGAAATACTTACCAAAGTTAGGGTTGATTTTATAATGTAGTGCACAGTGAACCAACTATTGTCATGGATAAAATGAAATACCAATGGTGCACATGTTAGCAAGATTTACCTGGAGATTTCCAAGCTGTATGACTCAATGACTATAAATTGGATAACATGTCAAGGGGCGCGGTGAAATTAGGGGCAGTGGCTGGGTTTCAGATATCGTACATTTCACCTGGCCTGTCAATATGTCATTTCAATCAATCAAAACCGAACATAAAACAAAATTTATATAAACAGTTCTTCTGGTTTTGCAGAATATTGCTTTATTTAAAATTTTTCATTTAAAATGTACAACGATTTGTTTAAAAATCATGCCGTAGTTGCATCGACCAAATGAATGGGATCAAATTTACTGGCACACAGCCTTTCTATGCTCTGACAGCAGATAGAAAATTACCTTTCTGATCTCACCAATTATTTAAATACCAGGAGAAGATAATTAAATCTGTATATAATTTGTCTGCCAGAGAAATTCAATATCTTGATGCGTAGCTCTTATGGATGGTGAGTTTAAAAATACATTTAGCAGGGTGAAGAAGGTATATATCTGACCTTCAAAATCCTGAGGGGAAGATGTTGTTAGGCACAATTTTAAGGTACAAAATGACATACATGAAACGTATACACACCTCCAATTTAAAGTTCACCGTCTGCTGTTTTTGGGAAAGAACAAAAGGTGTCCTTTATAGATATTTGAAGCAGACAAGTTCAATTTACGAATAAGGAACATAATGCCTGCTTCTTGTCCTGGCCGCAATTTTTACTCTTGACACAGCTAGTGCTGTTACCTTCAGGCAACAAAGCCATGTAAGTAAACAAAGCACTTAACATAAAGTGGGATAACAAGGTGTAGAACTGGATGAAC
>NC_063335.1:38854221-38910285 GCF_021869965.1 Rhincodon typus
ATCAGGTCTGCACCAACCCTCCAAACAGCATCCCACCCAGATCCTGTAACCCCACATTTCCCATGGCTTATCCACATAGCCTGCCATCCCTGGACACTACAGGGCAATTTAGCATGGCCAAGCCACCTAATCTGCACATCTTTGGACTGTGGGAGGACCCCAGAGCACCTGAAGGAAACCCACATAGATACAAGGAGAATGTGCAAACTGCGCACAGACATTCACCTAAGTCTGGATTCAAATCCAGGTCCCAGGTACTGTGAAGCAGCAGTGCTAACCACTGTGCCACCGTGCTATTTAGTGACCTGATCAACTCAAAATTATAATAACTCAAATGAAATAAAGATCCGAGTACACAAAAATGAAAAGAATTCTTTGATCATCGACTGACTCTGAATTTAACTGACCTTTGTCAGATACTCAGGAACACACAGCACTCAGTTGGCCAACTGCAAATCATCCAATAGGTTTGTTGCATTCCATCTATATATCGCTTCTTCCTTCTGGCTCACATTACAACCATCCCTCCCATACTTTTTTCCTACTTTCTGCTGTTTCAAAATCTTTTCATTTCTTTAAATTTAAACTGTACAAAATTCACAGGGGTTTCGAATGTGTAAGATTCTCAGGGACAAACAGAGAAAATATTGGAGAAACTCAGTAGATCTGGCAACACTTTTGAAGAGAGAAACAGAATTAAAGTTTTGATTCTGGTATGATTTCTTCAGAACTGAAAGGGGATGGAAATTTTCATTCTTATGCTGTTGTCAGAGGTTGAGGAGGAGTGAGGGAAATGGATGGAGTATGCCTAGTGCAAAAGACAAACGGGTTGCTAATTGGGGTGAAAGAAACAGATGTAACTGGGTGTAAATGAGGGTGTGGAATAGGGAAAATGGTATCCTTGACTGAGAACAAAGTTAACATTTCACAAAAGGACAAGGCTTAGGCCAGAAAATAGTCCAAGAAGAGAGTTAAAGGAGATTTTTTTAAAAGCTAGCAAGAGTTTTTACAGAATAAAAAAAATTATTTTCTCTGATTGAAAAATTAACGGCCAACAGTTTTCAATTTAAAAGCATTACTTGTGGTATGGAGGGATGTGAGGAGAATTTACTTGAACATCAGAGATAACAAGGTGTAGAGCTGGATGAACACAGCAGGCCAAGCAGCCTCAGAGGAGCAGGAAAGCTGACGTTTCGGGCCCAGACCCTTCTCCAGCATCGGCAGTTCCTACTATCTCTCTTACTTGAACATTAAATGTTTTACCACAGCGAAATTGATTGAGACTGAAGTTAGGGGAACTCCCTCCTTCCCTCTGATTCTCCTGTCTCTACAGTTCGGCCTGAACTTACCTGGGTGGCGAAAATGGACAAGGCTCACAACTCGTTTTTATGAATAGTTTTTTGCAGTTTTGATAAAGTTACAGATGTCATCTGCTCCCCTTCTAAGTTGTATCAATACCTACAAGTGAGCTTGCAAATGCCAATACACTATTCTTATCCTTAATTTAAATTGGTATCATACTCACACCGTCAGATAATTCTATGTTGTGCTAAGCTGCCACTGCTGTTGGCTACTGGTTTACTTCAGTTGCTACACAGTATCACAAATACCAAAAAAAAAAGACTTTATTAAAAATAAATTACAACTGTGACAAGCATTATTGCAAAACATTTCCTGAAATATGGTTTTCTGACATATTTCAACAATTTCATGAGTGTTCTAACATATTATGGCAGTTTTGAAGGGAAAGATCCTGATTATATCAGGTCTGTTTTGCTTTAAACTCTGGGATTAGCATTTGCATGAATGTGGGATCATATTTGAGAAACAATGGCTCCCAGTCTATAGGTAGATTTATAGCTTCACATTTTATTTATTGTGTGATCTGATAATTTTGTTTGCTGCTTTATCACTCAGGTATTAAATAAGTCACTCAATATGTGTATTCCAGGCTTTCCATGTACTCTAGAATGCTGGGAGGCACAGTTTGGTCAGTTTTTGAAAACTGGCCATCACGTACGGCTTTTGCTTTGAAATGTTGGCTTTTGTTTAAGTTGAAATCTGAAGATTTTACTGAAGGACTGGCTATGTTACATTTTTCAAGGAAATTGGACAAGCATTCGAGAGATGGGAAGATATAAGTCTCTCAGGAAAGTAATAGGCAGCAGCAAATGCTGTTCACCCATCTCTTCTGTGCTCACTGATCCTTTTTTAATTCATTCATGGGATGTGGGTTTCATTGGTTTCGGGTCAGCATTTTTTGCCACTTGAAGTTACTGCTAGGTCATTTCAGAAGGAAGAGTCAACTACGTTGCTGTGGGTCTGGAGTAGCATGAGGACAGACTAGATAAGGATGGTAGACCTCCTTCAGTGAAGGAGATGGGTTTTTCCTGGCAATGATTACATGGTTACCATGAGGTTAGCTTTTAATTCCAGATCTTTGATTGATTCAAATTTCACCATCAGCCTGTGCAGGATCTGAATCCTTGAGCCCAGAGCATTAGTCCGGATTTGTGGATTACCAGTCCAATATTAATAATACTGCGCAACCGCCTTCTGAGATACAGGCAACAAATTTCCTCCCCTGAAAGACATTAGTGAACCAAATAGGTCTCTATGACAATCAGGTAGTTTCTTGATGATTATTAATGAGATTAGCTATTCATTCCAGATTTATGTATTGACTACATGCAACTATATCCTCCCCCAACTGCTGCGAGGGGATTTGCACTCATGCCTCTGGAAGATTATTCCCACCTGTGATCCAGAAAATCTCCATTTTCAAACTTTACATTATAATTTTGAAATCCCTGCATTGCCCTTCCCCATCTCTGTAACCAACTTGAACCCTTAATTCTGGTCTCCCTGCTGTAGGAAAGATGTTGTGAAACTTGAAAGGGTTCAGAAAAGATTTACAAGGTTGTTGCTTGGGTTGGAGGGTTTGAGCTATAGGGAGAGGCTGAATAGATTGGCGCTATTTTCCCTGGAGCGTCAGAGGTTGAGAGGTGACCTTATAGAGGTTTATAAAATCATGAGGGGCATGGATAGAGTGATTAGACAAAGACTTTTTCTCAGGATAGGGCAGTCCAAAACTAGAGCGCACGGATTTAAGGTGAGAGAGGAAAGATTTAAAAGGGACCTAAGAGGCAATTTTTCTCCATACAGAGGGGATGCTGTGTATGGAATGAGCTGCCAGAGGAGGTGGTGGAGATTGGTACGATTACAATATTTAAAAGGCATCTGGATGGGTACATGAATAGGAAGGGTTTAGAGTGATGTGGGCCAAATGCTGGCAAATGCGACTAGATTAATTTACGGTGCTCAGTTAGTGCAGACAAGTTGGACCAAAGGGTCTGTTTCTGTGCTGTACAACTCTATGACTCTATAACTTTAGAGCTCTTTCTGCTCCTCTCATTTTGTTATCTTGAGAATTCCCAGCATCCATTACTGTGCCATTGATGGCTGTGTTTTCAGCATCCTAGGCCCTAAGCTCTGGAATTCCTTCACTAAACCACGCTACCTCTCTCCTCTCTTCTTAACAACTACCATTTTGAACAGGTCTCTGATTATTTTTCCGAATACTGTACCTCCATATATTGCTCAGTGTCAAATTTTCTCTGATATTGTTCCTTGTGAGGCACATTGAAATGTTTTACTAATAAAGGTGATACATAAGTACAAGTTGTAAACTGTATGAAATGAGCAATCTTTTGTCTTTTCTGTCTACGCCATGAGCATCTGCTTCACTGTTACTTGTCATATAGCTCAGCAAACCTTCAAATGTTGATTGATTATTAAACTGACAGACCTCATAGCCATTCAGTCACAAAATTACTTTGAAAGGCAGAGGCCCGAATGGAATGAAGGGAGCAGTAATAACTCTCAAGTGCAAGGAAGCATTTCTCAAAGAGACAGAGTGAAAAAGAAGCGATGTCAATTGACCACAGAGGAAAAGAAAGAGATAAACGTAAGTCTGGTAAGATCGTTAATAACTTGACAAGGCATGCCAAGCATGTGCAAAGGTATGTGAAAAGATAATTACTAGAGAAGAAATTTCAAGAAAATATGTGGTGTGTTGGTCTGGAAACTTGAAGACTAGTACATGGGAAAAAATGAAGTGATGGCATGTGTGTTTAATTTTTTACTCGAGTCATTGAGTTAATGCTATCTGCAATCCCCTGAAGGGATGCTAAGTGAACCCTTGTGACTATGGGAGGAAACTTTTCAAGGCCATTCTTACAGCTGGCTGAAGAATGAACAACAAGCCTTCCACAAGCCTTTGAGCAGTCTCAGAGACGGGAATTGTGTGGCTCTGAAAGATAAGTATCATGCAAAAGTGAAAATAGAAACGGCTAAGAAAAAGAAACAAGGTCATCTCTGTTGGATTTGTGCACAGGCAAGAAAGACCGATAAAGATCTTAACATTTTCAGCATATCAAGATAGATCACAAATAAAACATCTTAAGATACACTTTGAAGCAAGGTGCAAGATACAAAACAAAAAAAATCTAATGTTAAAAATTTCAAAAATGTGAATGATCAAATGCATTTATCAACACTTCTTGTGTTCTCTATCATTTTTCAAGTTATTAGTAATCTGGAACTCTGGTAATTAGGACTAAATTCAAAATAAATTTCAATACAGGCTGCAATAGAATTGGTGTTCCAGTAAAAATTATCTTGTGAACTGTTGCCCGGGATTTGCTTGCAGCTTCTCCCATTTTTCTGATGTGAAACTGTCAGAAGAAGCTGTGGGTAACAGTTTAAAAAAAACAGGCAGTCACTCAGTTTCTTTAGCGTTTCCTTCGTATTTCAAAGTTCATGCAGGAGAACTCAGGTGAATTCTGTCCCTATGCATCTTAGTCCGGATGTTCTCATGCTTCCTACTTTGCTCTTTTGGAACATATTTCTGACGCCCAGATCATAGACCACAAGATACAGGCCATTTGGCCCATTTAGTTTACTCCAACACAGTTCCAAAAGCCAAATGGAAAACAGAACTGACATTAGCCTTTGGATTTACCTGTTTCTTTTTTAGCCATTCTTGGGTTGCGAGCATGCCTTGAAACAGTGTTTTCCCAACTCAAGGGACAATTTATCATCAAGTACATTGCTCTTGGTCTGGAGTCGCATGTAAACCAGACGAGGCAAGGAGATCCCCTTCCCAAAAGGATATTAGCGAACCAGATGGATTTGTATAACAATATAGTAGTTTAATGATGATTATTAATGAGATATACATTTCATTGCAAATTTGCTAACTGATTGAATGTAATTTCCTCCTGCTGTCTTTGGAAGAATAATCCAGGATCCCAGTTTACTGATCTAGCAACATTACAACTGTGTCTCTGTACCACTGTGTACCTCAGTTCTCAGGAAGGGTCATCAGACCCAAAATGTTAACTCTCATTTCTCCTCACAGATGCTGCCAGACCTGCTGAGCTGTTCCAGCAACTTCTGCTTTTGTTCCAGAAAAGCTTAAGGCTCAGTTACAACAGGGAAGCTGGTGCTGACAGAGACCATAACATCCACTTCAACCAGTTTTTGGGAAGTTTTAAATTTGTAATTCATAATTAAAAGAATAAAAACCCTGTTATTAAATAGAGAGGGCAATTGTGAGGCTCACTGAGGAACTAATTGATAACTGTGTGCAATTTTGGTTACTGCACATTGTAATGATTTGGAAATGGTACTGAGAATGAGTGGCAGATTCAAATTAAGCAATTCGGTAAAATGAATTATTACCTTGTTGCTCATTCATTTAGCCTTTCAATATCTCTTTGCAGCCATTTTGTGCTTCTCTCACAGCTTATATCCCTATCTTGCTTTGTTTTATCAGCAAACTTGAAGCCATGGCTCTGTTCCTGACAAAAACAAAGTACTGCAGAATTTCTACAATGATGATGGAAAATGGGCAGGCAGTACAGCGATAAAAGTTCTGGCAAGATATTAATCCTGTCACCTTTTATTTGGAGCTACCTGATTTATATGAGTGTACCAAACAGCTAGAATCTAAAGCCACAGGCTATCAACAACCACAAGCAATTGGATCTCATCGTCATTTGTCCACATTCTTTGCAAAATACAATTAATGATCACAAACTGATATTCTCCATTACTTGGACACTAAAGCTTCTTGCAATTTCTCCTTCTGCACCAAGTAATTCTTCTCCCCTGAGCAATTCATAATTCCTGATTATCCCCAACCTTGCCAAATACCTGAATACAGTTTCAACTCATGAATGGATTTAAATTTTTTCTTAATTCACTTGTGGAACATAGACACCACTGGCTGGTCCAGCATTTATTCCTCATTCCTAATTACCTTTTAGAAAGTGGTAGTGAACTGTCTTCTGGAATCTCTGCAGTTCATGTGCTATAGGTAGACCCACAATGCCATTAGGGAAGGAACAGTGATAGATAACCAAGTCAACATGGTGAGTGGCTTGCAGGGTAACTTACAGGTGTTAGAGTTCCCAAGCATCTAAGTGGTCATGGATTTGGAAGGTGCTATTTTAAGAATTTTGATGAACTTCTGTCGTGCGCCTGTAGATGGTACATATTGTTGCTGTTGAGCATCAGTGTTGGAGGGAGTGATTGTTTGTGGTTGTGAATCAAGCGGGCTACTTTGTCCTTGGTGATGTCAAGCTTCTTGAGTGCTGTTGGAGCTGTACTCATCCAGGCAAGTAGGGAGCATTCCATCAAATGCCTGACTTGTGCCTTGTAGGTGATGGACAGGCTTTAGGGAGTCAGGAGGTGAGTCACTCACTGCAGTATTCCTAGCCTCAGACCTGCTTATGTAGACACTGTATTTATAGGTCTAGTCCTATTCAGTTTATGGTTAATGATAACCCCAGAATGTTGATAGTGGGGGATTCAGCAATGGTAACACCGTTGAATGTCAAGGGGTGGTGTTTAGAATTTCTCTCGTTGGAGATGGTTATTGCCTGTCATTTGTGTAGTGTGAATATTTCTTGCCACTTTTTAGCCCAAGCCTAGTTATTGTCCAGGTCTTGCTGCATTTGAAAATGGACTACTTCAGTATCTGAAGAATTGAAATTGTTACTGAACGTTGTACAGTCATAGGCAAACGTCCCCACTTCAGACTGTATGATGGTAGGAAGGTGATTGATGAAGCAGCTGAAGGTCATAGAATCCTCGAATCATACAACATTGAACTGGACTCTTTGGTCCAACAAGTCCATGCCAACCATAATTCCAAACTAATCTAGTCCAAACTGCCTGCGCTTGGCCCATATCCCTCCAAACTCTTCCTATTCATGAACTTATCCAAATGTCTTTTAAACATTGTAATTGTACCTGCATTCATCACTTTCTCTCGCACACACGAACTACTCCCTGTGTAAAAATGTTGTCCCTCATGTCCTTTTGAGGTATTGCATTTTGGTAATACAAACAACGACAGTACTTATGCAATTAATGGTAGGGGTTTGAGTAGTGTTGTAGAACAGAGAGACCTAGGGGTTCAGGTACATAATTCTTTGAAATTTGCGTCACAGTTTGGTTAAGAAGATGTTTAGCATGGTTGCCTTTATCGCTGAGAAATCTGGGCACAGAAGTTGGAACGTCATGTTGAGATTGTACGGGATGTTGGTGAGGCCTTTTCTGGAGTACCGTATGCAGTTCTGGTTGCTTTGCCATAGGAAAGATATTATTAAATTGGAGAGGGTTCAGAAGAGATGTACCAGGATGTTGCTGGGAATGGAGGGTTTGAGATATAAAAATAGACTGGAAAAACTGGGACATTTTTTCACTGGAGTGGAGGAGGTTGAGCGGCCACCTTATTGAGTATTATAAAATCACGAGAGGCATAGATAAGCTGAATGACAAGGGTCTTTTCCCTTGGGTGGGAGAGTTCTAAACTAGTGGGCATAATTTTAAGGTGAGAGGGGAAAGATTTTTAAGGACATGAGAGGCATCTTTTTTGCACAGTGAGTGGTTTGTGTGTGGAATGAACTGCCAGAGAAAGTGGTGGATGCAGGTCTGGTTACAACATTTAAAAGACATTTGGATAATTTATGAATAGGAAAAGTTTGGAGGCATATGGGCCAAGTGCAGGCAACTGGGACTAGTTTAGTTTGGGAACATGGTTGGTGTGGACTGGTTGGACCAAAGAGTCTGTTTCCGTGCAGTCTGACTCTATGGTTCTATGACGCATTCAGGGATACATGGACTTGTACACCCAAGGCCCCTTTGATGCTTAGTACTCTCCAGGGATCTACCACTCATTGTGTATATCCTTCCCTTATTGAACCTCCCAAAATGCATCACCTCACACTTACCATGATTAAATTCCATCTGCCATTGTTCAGTCCAATTTACCAGCTGATAAATATCAGACTGCAGCCTGAGACCATCCTCCTCACTGTTAACAATACCACCAACTTTTGTGTCATTTGTAAACTTACTAATTATAATCTCTTCATTAACATCAATGTCATTCAGGTATATAACAACAGCAAGGATCCCAGCAGCAGTCCCTGTGGTACACTGCTGGTCTCAGGCTTCTAATTACAAAAACATCCCTTCACCATTACCGTTTGCCTCCTATTTGTGGGCCAATTTCAGTTGCCAACTTGCCTTGTATTCCACCGGCTCTTACCTTTTGGACAAACCTTCCATGTGGGACCATGTCAAAGGCCATACTGAAGTCCAGATAAACCACATCAACTTCACTACCCTCATCAATATTTACAGTCACCTTATCAAAAACTCAATGAAGTTAAACAGAAAGGATCTCCCTCCAATAAATCTGTGCTGACTATCCTTACCTTTTCGTGTATTGATTAAACCCCGTCCTTCAGAATTTTTCCAATAATTTTCCGTACCACTGGCATCTCCTTGAACAAAGAAACCACATTACCTATCCTAACTATTTCATTTACTCTTTTCAACCACAGCATTGCTCTTTCCCCTTAGTTTTAAAATCTTTTGAAGATACTTCCACTGTGGGTTAAAGAAGGCAGTGCTTCCCCTATCTCATTCCTTCTGCTGCACTTTATGGGCTAGGCCAGATCAAATGGAAAGCTTCTAAACAAGCCTAACCCTTCTTCTAGGTAAAGTTGCGAATTATTTGCACTTTCAATCTAGTCCATTATATTCACTATTCAAAATAAGGTCACTGGAAAGTACGTTGTGTGACCGTGAACTCAGTTCCTAAGAATGATCGGGACCTTTTGGTGATTGACATTTAAATCACCAGCTTGGTCTCATGCTAACATTTCTGTTCTAGGCTTGAAAAATCCAACGCAAGCTGGAGGAACAGAACTTTATTTTACACTTAGGCACATTACAACCTTCAGGACTCAACATTGAGTTCAATAACTTCAGACATGAATTCTGTCCTCCATTTTGATTTTCTCACCCACCTCCCCAGCCCTACAGCTGTTTTGTTTGCACGGGTTTGCTCATGGTAAAATTGCCCTCTTTTCTGCTATTAATACCTATCAGTACCATTGAAACTTCCTCCATATCTCTTCTCTGCTAACATTAGTACTCGGATTGCCTTTTCTTCTGGACTAATTTTATCATTTGCTCTTCTGCCCCACTTTTCTAAACTATAAAAAGCTTCACTTTTCTCACCCCCTTCAGTTGCAAAGAAGAGTTATATAGGACTTGAAATGTTAACTCTGTTTCTCTCACACAGATGATTCAATCCTACTGCATTTCTCCAGTGTTTTCTGTTTTTCAGTATTTCAAACCAAGATTTATGTTTTGATAAGCCCATGTAATTTCCAGAGCTGCAAGAAGTCCTGGCTGATTTCTATCTCTTTCCTAGTGATCCATTACAGCATCCCGGATGTTGTTAAAGCTGAATTCGGTTAACTTAATGTAGGCCAGAATCTAGCCTAGAAACTCCCAATCTTTCTCCACTTGGTACTACAACAATCCACAGTTTGCAGTTACTCTTCCTGAAGCCAGTGCCTCCCACAGCAGTATGGCTCCATTCCTACCAGAAGCCCTCCACCCTTTAACATCAGAAGCTTAGAGTTGGATAGGAACAATTTAGTCAGGGTTCATTGGGATCGCACTTGTATTTTTGTGAGTCAGGGGGTTGTTCTGCTATTGTGCTTTGGTTAGAAGACCACAGTTGTAGCCTCATGTCTCAATTCAGAAACTTGACACAGAAGATCCCAGCTGACTTTCCCTGTGCAGTGCTGAGGAATTGCTGCACTGTTGGAGGTGCTGTCCTTCAGATGAGACATCAAACCAAAACCTTGGCTGTAAAGTTTCCATGGCTCAATTTTGAAGAACAGAGAAATTATGCTCAGATTGCTGACCAATATTTACTTCTCAAAGAACATCACTAAAGCAAATTATCTGATCATTATCACATTGCTATTTGTAGAACCCTGAAGTGTACAAATGGTTTGCCAGGTTTCTTACACCACAACAGTGCTACGGACTGTTCATTGGCTGTAATGCACTATAGAATATGTTGAACCTCTGAAAGTCACTTTTTAAGTGTAAGATCTTCCTACTTTTTAATGCTAATGATGACCACAACTTAATATGATTGTCTCTTCCTTTACAATCTAACAATATCCATTTCAGCTCAGGCTACGATATTGTTACTATCAACAGAAACCTTCATGAGATTTGTAGTTCATAGGTATGCTTCATCCTCTTTTTAATTTGCACAATTTCCTTAATTTCTTACGACCTCGCTCATAGCAGGATTAATCAGGTTCAGGGTTAGTTGCCTTAAAGCAAGAGAAAAGCAGGGAGCAGGAGCACTTACAAAAGAAAACAAAAACCATGTTAACAGCATTTATCTAATCTAATCTAAAATGTTCCCAGTTGGTGCCATAAAGCGCTTATTTCAAATCTTGGTAAATCTAAATTGACACACCGTAAAATTAATAAGATCCCCACAGCGCTGTAGGACATCAATCTGACAAATAAGCCACTTTCTCTCTCACCTGTCAGAATTGACACCGTGATATTTCCAGTAGCAGAACTTGTAAAGGGAAATTAATGGATCTAACAATATAAGATGGTGATTTTGTTGCTATGCTTACTTAATGATTTTCATTAAAATGATTAAAAATATAGGTAGTTCATTCTTAGTTCAATTTACAGTCATCTCCTATCCATTATCATTCAATTTGTAACCCATAAAGGTTTTTCTGTGTTCCAACTCAATAACAAGCTCAATTTTTTTTGTTTGATGTATTTCCATGACAGCAGGAGACTGGAGTACTTAATTTTCCTCTGCCTTAGTCCAAGATATATAGTGTAAATGGTGCCAAAGGTGGAAGAATGGTTGTCTGCCTGTTACTCCCATTTTGCTCCTGTGAATTTTTAGAATTGAGTGTCTGTACTGTTTGCTTTTTCTTACTTTAAACAATAGAGTACACTGACATCATTTGTGTAACAACCACAGAAGTGAGTCCTTGAAAAGCTGATTTTATGCAATCAGTTTGAAGTTCTGTAGTAAATCATGCTTCATCACCACATCCAATGTACCAGATCTATCTTTAGCTGACTGAAGAAATAAGCGTTTGATAACTGGGTTATCAAACTCAAGACTATAGTCATGGTTTACTGGACAGTGCTAACCCCAATGCTCCTAGGGGTTTCAGGAACTTGAAAAACATACAACAAGTGCAATATATTTCCCGATAGCCTCATTATGAAGCTTAATGCTTCACGAAGCGGAAATGTTCATCTGACCTGAAATTTATGAAATGTGAAATTTATTGGAAATCCATAGATAAAAACCAGACTGGCCTCCATGCATTAGACTGAATGCGTGATGAGATTTCTGAAACATTTTATGATTGAATCCAGAGAGAAGCTCCAAACATTGGGAAAGAGCAAAGGCCCTCTGCCAAAACATTGACTACAAATTAAATGGGATATCATGACTTCTGTACTCGGGGTCATTTATGGCTCAAAGGTGAAAGAAAAGTTAAGAATGGTCACTTGATCTTACAAATTTTGAATAAAAAGAGATATGTTGCTCATGTTTTTTCAACTTGCACTCATCAGGACAAAGAAAGCCAGAATTCTAAATATCAAAAGAACGCAACATTCTATCCTATAGGGGAAATGGGTGCTGGTTGGTTGTCACATTAACTCGGATTGGCTTCAGCATAGTCATGGAGAAAATGATGAGGAAATATAGGTTCACTCATACCCCTGAAAATTTAGAAGCCTTGAACACATCTTTCTTCCTTTGTTCTGTCATGGAATATGGACGTCATTTACAAGCTTGGAATGTTTTGTCTATCACCCTATCTGCCCCTGAACTGAATAGTTTGCCAGGCCATTTCAGACAGCAGTTAAAATTCAACCACATTAGTGTGGATCTGGAATCACACATAGGCCAGATCAGGTAAGAATGGCAGATTTCCTTCCCTAAAGGACATAAGTGAATTCAGCGGTGAATTACAGTTAATGATAGGTGCATGGTTACCATCTCTGGGACTGGCTTTCAATTTCAGATTTCATTACCTGAAAGTAAATTCCACCAACTGCTGTGGAAGGATTTTAACCCTTGTCCCCAGAACAGTAGCCTAGAGCTCTTAGTTACTAGTTGAGTGACATAACCACAATTACTCCACAAAAAGGAGACTCAAAGTTGAAACTTTTCACATTAAATTCATCAGAACTAACACATAAGAAACATACTTGAAGAAACATGCATAATTTTATTCAGAATGGGAGGAGGGTGCTGATTTGTTGGGCTGTAATGACATAATTGAAGCAGCTAGAACAGTTAACTGTCAATCTTCATTGTCAGGCCAGGTAGTCAGATTTTGATTGGTCAAAGCATTGCCGTAGGGATGCAACAGAGAATTTGTCTGTCTCCATGACCCTTTTTAAAAAAATGCAATCTTTGTACAAATTCCTTTGCCTACATAAAATAGAAACTTAAGTATTTATGTATCTAGCTTTTAATACATGAAAATACATCACACTCTGGGTCTGACTGATGATCTTATATTGGTTTCAGTTGTAACTCTTAGCACAGTGCAGATTATTTCATAAATGATTTTGAATAGCGGGACCACATCTAATGGTGGGTATATTTTCTGAGAATAACAATCATGGGCTGGTTGAGCACGATCAGCCTGCTGTACACTGTGAATGGTCAATGGCACATGTTGTTTGATACAGTCTGCCAATTGTTGACACGTGCAACCTACATACCTTCCATCACACAGTCACTGGAATGCAAATCACATTACCCACATATGGGGTAGGCAAGACATCTTTTGCCTTGACAGCAACTTCCCATTAGTGGAGAAAACTACTGGTTGATTACAGCCCAGTAGCAGCATGACATGGCTAGCTTCACCTGCTGTTCAAATTTTTCAGACACTTTCATCATTCAGGATAATCTGAGGTCGACTGGGAACGGCTCAGTGTCTACAGTGGTAAACTTAGGTTCTTTTGGGATTTTTTACAATACACATCTAGTGATGATTCGATCAAGGTATCTGTTATCATGAAGAATTGTTTTGATATGTCTTCAAGCTTACATGATGCCAGCCTGTGCTTGCAAGCCTCGGAAATGTATATTCACCATTAGATGTGATTTTGCTACTGGTAATCATTTAATAATAATGTGGACTGAGAATTACACTGATGACCTAAGACTGGTTTCCAATCAGACTGCAGTGTGATGCATTTGCATACGTGTGACGTTATATATATATTAATACACAGGACCCTGTTTTTTCTAAGCAAAAGGAATTTGTGTGCACAGCACCTTTTTCAATGTTTAAGTTCTGTTCTACCCGGTATTTATTATCTCTTTTTGCTGCTGAATTTCAGTGCTATTGTTATGCCAGATATACACGTTGTCTGTTCAGGTGGTTGACTGATTGAGTAAAACAGCATGTTCCTTTGATTGTCCATTGTACTCAGAATGTAGACTGTACTCAGCCAGCCTGGACCGGCAGAACCTAAAACAAAACATTGCCAGGTCAATGTGATTCCATCATGCGTTGCATTTGCCAATCAATCTGGAGTTTACTCATGGCTACATTAGTAATCAATTTATTCAATCTGTTCAGCTTATAATATTGACCAGTTTTGCTTTCTAGAAGTTCATATGCAGGGACCTATGCTCTGCAAACAAAAATAATATGTTCATGCACTTCATTTTGTTTTAAATACCAAGGAGCTTTCTCTATGTCAGTTTCTCAGCCAATTAGAGATGACCTGCCAACCAATCAGTACACTTTGCTCCTGCACAATTATTTGCTGCAATAGTTTGAAATGTACTATTCTTGCATGTGTCCTGATATGCGTACGTCAGAAAGCTGCTGTAACACATCTCTCATTCAGAAATTATAAAAGTGAAAACACACTGGTCAATGCTTTCAATGTAAGAAGCAATTTTATCATCTCTTGTCCAAATGC
Source organism: Rhincodon typus (assembly GCF_021869965.1). Classification (NCBI taxonomy): domain Eukaryota; kingdom Metazoa; phylum Chordata; class Chondrichthyes; order Orectolobiformes; family Rhincodontidae; genus Rhincodon; species Rhincodon typus. The sequence continues at coordinate 38,868,619 of NC_063335.1, forward strand.
CATCAAGTGTTTTTCCCTGATACAAATATTCCAAAAAATTTCAAATGAGCAATACAGAATTACGACTAATGCAAGCATACACCAGGTAATACCACATATTCAGTTAACTCAAAATAATTTTATCACAATTTTGATTACTCTTAAATCTTAGAATACCATCATTAGCACCTCATCGGCCTGTGACTTCTGCCATCTAAAAAGACCACATCAGTTGACAAATGAGAACAGCATTGTATCTAATCACTCGAAGTCACACACAGTTCTGAATTGGAAATGTATAATTGTTCTTTTCCTGTTGCTGGGTCAAAAACTTGAGACTCTGTTCCTGACACCACTGTAAGAGTGTCTTCATCACACGGATTGCAATGATTCTACAAAGCACTCATTCTGCGAGCAGTTAGAGGTGGAAAATCAATGCATGCCATGCCTGTGATGTCCATATTCCATGAATATTCTCCTTTACTCCAAGACAACCAATCTGTCTGCTGTTAGAATCCCCACAGAGACCAATAACTTCAAATAAAAGTTGAATTTCCCAGCAAGTGACAGAATGCATCACGAAGTAAAACTTCATGTTCTAAGAATTTTATTGTAACAAGCAAAATACTGTAAATTCAATGTAGACTAAATATTAAGGCAACCAATATATCATTAAATAAATGTTAATTTTCTATTACCTAACCAATAGTATCAAAAGATTCAATTCCAAACTCTTCAGATTTTCAGCAGTCTCCCATCTCCCTGTCCAGGGTGTGTCTTTCAGTGTCCTTTGATCACTGTTCTACTGACCTTTCTTACCAGCCCATAACCAATGCAGCAACGCCACACCGGTGCCTCTTTGTTCCTTAAATCTTCATAGGTTTCTTCTCATCAAACAGAGAAGTCATTTTCACTGGTATCCGTCTTGATGGATAATCCAAAAATTCTTTTCCTCCGCTTTCTGTAGCAACAGCAGCAGCAATTGCTGCCCCACTTACATGATTTTGAGTCTGTGTCTTGGTTTTCAGACAACCAGTTGCCGCTCTTTTGTGACAGTGTAAAAATGGGCATGATTTTCCTGTAGGTTACAGTAAAAGATCACATGGCCTTGTCTCTGGGCAAAGTTTAAGATGACTACTGTTCTCTACTTCAGGATACTCCATTTTCACGTTAAATCAACAGCCACAACTTACAAGGTAACTGTCTTGTAAAGTTCTACATTTGTAACACTGTTTAGAATTTAAAACGTTACATGAAAATTATATCAATGTTGCAGCCTCAGAGTTAATTTACTTGAGGAATATATTTCTTGTTCCACGTGTAATCGTGCAATATTAATATGAAAAGTAAAAGCTAGTTCTAATAAAAGTAAATACATTTATTTAATATTGGCACTGTGAGTATTCCTTAAGTTCAATTTCTTTTCTGAGTCCTATTTTTTAAATCAAAAACAAGGAGTGCTGGAGAAACACAGCTGGTCTGGCAGCATCTGGAGGGAGAGAGAAAATGTTTACATTTGAACTGCAGTATGAATCATCCTCAGAACTGAAGTGAGGAGAATTCTCTCCCTTGACCCCCAAGCCGTTATAGTTGACATGGCCTTCAAACATGTCTGATCTGTTTTCTTCACATCAGCCCTTACCTCTTCCCCTGTCTCTGAGAACCACATAGGGTTCCGTTCATTCTCATTTTCCATCCCACCAACTATTATATTCAAGATATCATCCTTCAACATTTCTATCACCTCTGGTATGATTCCACTACCAGATATATCTGCCTCTCCCCTCCTCTGTCATCATTCTGAAAGGCCTGCTCCCAACTTTTCCCATGCTGCCCAGTTTTCACAATTTAACTTGTCTGATTTGTCTGCGCTTGGTCCATATCTGTCCATATCTATCCCATCCATGTACCTGTCTAAATGCTTCTTAAAAGATGGAATTGTACTCACTTCCCCCACTACTTCTGGCAGCGTGTTCCAGATACTCACCATCCTCTGTGTGAAAAGATTGCCCCTCTGAACCCTTTTGTATCTTTCTCCTCTCACCTTAAACATATGTCCTCCAGTTCCCCTACCATGGGGAAAAGCTGTTGTCTGTCTACCTTACGTATACCTCTCATGATTTTATAGACCTTCTTAAGGTTACCCCCTCAGTCTCCCACACCAATGTCCCAGCTTATCCAGCCTCTCCTTATAACACAAACCTTCCAGAGCAGGTAGCATTCTAGTAAATCTTTTCTGGACTCTTTCTAGTTTAATAATATCCTTTCTATAGCAGGATGACCAGAACTGCACGCAGTACTTCAAATGTTGCCTGTACAAAGCAGCTGTACAAGATGTTTGTGAGGCCACATTTGGAGAACTGCGAGCAGTTCTGGTCACCTTACTATAGAGTGTATTGTCCAGCTGTTTGGTCCTGGATGGTGCCAAGCTTCTTGAATATTGTTGGAGCTGCATTTATTTTGTCAAATGGGGAGTAGTCCATCACACTCCTGATTGTGCCTTGCTCATAGTGCACAGATTCCAAAAGTGAGTTACATAGATCCCCAATCAACCCATCATCTCTGCACTGGCCCTTCAAAGGGCATCCCACCCAATCCTCATAACACTACATGGCCAATCCACATAATCTGCACATCTTTGGACTGTGTGAGGAAACCTCCACAGACACTGGGACAATGTGGAAGCTCCACACAAACAGGTGACCAAGGGTAGAATTGAACCCACGTCTCTGGCACTGTGAGGCAGCAGTGCTAACCAGTGTGGCACCTATGCTGCAGAATTCCCAGCTTCTGACCTGACTTTGTATCTGTAGCATTTATATGATTGGTCCAATTCAGTTCTAGTCAGTAGAAATCCATTGATATTGATGTAAATCTATCCATGTTACAATTAGCTTTTCTTTTGTGAGTTCCAATTTTGTCAACTGCCATGAATTTGATTCAAATCTATGTCTCGACAACATTAGAAACTCTGGATTATTATTCTAACGATATTGCAGTGACACCACAGCCTTCCCACATCATCCCAGTCATTGGTCAGTACACCTTTAAGAGACATGCTCATGATATCATCACTATCTGTCATAGGCATGTGAGCTGAGGGTATAAAGGTCTCAGACACCATCATATTTCTGGTGGCTTGATGCATCTTTTATTTTGTAACCAAAACTTTAATGTTAACCAAGGAACTGATGTGCCTGTGAATGGAATATTTGTGTATATTAGTGAGCTGCAATAAATATCTTTTGGAAATTTCAATATCATGCTATCCATGTCTCAAATTGTACGTTATCGGAGATAACACAAGCCTTGCCAAATGAGGTAAAGATACCCTGCTGGAGGCAACATGCACCACATGACATTGTCATCAATTGGCTTGTTCACCTTTCATTTCTAGATGGCTAGCTGGGTCAGGTTGCCCTGACAACAGCTGAAGTGGTGCAAATTGAATTTATCAAAAGAATTTACTTATTTTTAAAAATGACTGAGAGTCCTAGAAAATGAATAGAGACATTAATTAAAGAACTGGTAGTTACGCTTCAGACCACTTTCCACTGAAAAGTCAGCCACTGTAAAGAAAGTCCTTTCAAGGCCAAGCGTTTATATATTTGTCCCTTCAAGGGCTTCATTTATTGAAGTAAATTCTTTTGCCTGTAAGCATTAATTTTGTACTGAATAGTTGTACTGTGACCTTCAAACAGACTGGCAAAATAAGGGCTAATGCACTCTACTGATGTTGTTGGCTGTGTGTCCACAGGGAACAATGAAACAAGGCAACCTTTTGACTTTAACACGCTGTTTAAGAGCAGTAGGTTCCCTTTCTGAATTGGAACTTGATTAATTTTTCCTCCTTTTACAAGGTGTTTCCAGTAATAACAACTGAACGGGATTTACAAACGGCGCTCTGATTCCAGAACAGCATGCAGTAAAGAAAAGCTGCCAAGTTCCAATGCTATCAGATGGGACTTACTTATGACACTGGGCCAGTACACCTGTTCCCTTTAAACATTGGGCTGCCAACAGCTACAACACACTTGCTTAATTACTGATTATTCTTTGCAATCAGAAGCAATAAACATTTAGAGATTCTAGGCTACTTAAAGGGAAGCACTTTATTGAGATAGGTCTATCTTTAACATTATTATTTTGTTCAATAGAGATTCACAGAATTAAGCAACACAGAAGGCTGATGATGCTTTTGGCACGGTGGTAGTGTCCCTACCTCTGAGCCAGAGGCCCAGTTTCAAGTCCCACATCTTCCAGCAGTGTGTGATAACACATTCAAACAGGTTGATTAAAATATTCATGGCACAGAGGAGGCCTTTCAATCCATCCTTCCTGGCACTACTCTTAAAATAAAAGTCAATATATTCATCCTGCTGCTTTGTAAATGTTTCCTTTTTAAAGTATTTTCCAAAATCTTTTTTGCAAGCAGTTATTGAATTTGCTTCCAGTAACATTTCAGGCAGCCTATTCCAAGCCATCACAAATCCCGGCATTAAAACAAAGTATTCCTCAACTCCCCTCCTTTTGCTAATGTAATAGCCCTCTCACCAACAAGACCAGTGTCTCTCCATCTACTCCTTCATGATCTGAACGCTTCCAATAAGTCTCCCTCTTAATTTTATAATAGTCTTTCAGCTTATGCAGCCAAATGACTTCCTTCAAGCCTTTATACTTTTTTTCTAGAGCATAATTAAAAGGAAAGCTAAATGAACATTTCTGCTTTAATGTTCTGGGCAGATGGCTGATAAAATACAGGCAATAGACAGTCCTTTAGTGTCAGCCGTCTGAAAGGTCACTAGTGCTCACATTTAATTTCACAGGCATCCAGCTGGGAAAGCTGCAGGTTTCAGAGATTTTGAAGCAGACAACAAGATTGCATTTTATTCTTCAAAGCTGTACACTTGGAAGTTCACTTAACATCACACCACTTTGGCTAGCGTGAGCTATCAGTCACTCATACAAGTTCTGAATCAAATGTATTCCTTGGAGGACTGTGATAACTTGCTTCACTCGGGTGGTTCTGATTTAGTAAAAATCTCAGTAACCTTGCCACTGTTAAGCTTTTGAAAGCAAATCTAGAGTTAATCTGTGAATAGAAAGGGTTTGATGACTATGTAGATGAACCTTCGAGGTAAACTGGGATGTTGCTGCGACCTCAGGGGTCATATACTAATATTCTGCCAAGAGGTTGGGCATGTTACAGCTTAACGTGTGCTGCTCTGTAGCCTTATCACCATGTACAGTTCAAAGTCTATTTTAATGTCTTAATGTTTTCTAAAGCAAGTGCTTGACATTGCATCGTCAACATGAGACTACCAAACATTGGCCCATTCATTTAGTATAGTTTGATTTGGTCTAAGTTATTAAGTACTATGTATGACTAGGCCACACAATCAAGACTGATGTACCCAGTGCAATGGCAAAGATGTGCTGCATTGCTAGAGGTGCTTTCTTTTGGATAAGATGTTAAACATTTTAGAACACTGCATTCAATTCTGGTCTCCCTGCTGTAGGAAGGATGTTGTGAAACTTGAAAGGGTTCAGGAAAGATTTACAAGGATGTTGCCAGGGTTGGAGGGTTTGAGCTATAGGGAGACGTTGAATAGGCTGGGGCTATTTTCCCTGGAACGTCGGAGGCTGAGGGGTAAAATAGAAGTTTATAAAATCATGAGGGACATGGATAGAGTAAATAGGCAAGATCTTTATCGCAGGGTATGGGAGTCCAAAACTAGAGGGCATAGGTTTAAGGTGAGAGGGGAAAGATTTAAAAGAAACCTAAGAGGCAACATTTTCACATGTAGGATGGTGCATGTATGGAATGAGCTGCCAGAGGATATGGTGGAGGCGGGTACAATTCGAACATTTAAAAGGCATCTGGATGGGAACATGAATAGGAAGGATTTAGAGGGATTTGGGTTAAATGCTGGAAAATAGGATGAGATTAATTTAGGATATCCAGTCAGCATGAATGAGTTGGACTAAAGGGTCTGTTTCCATGCTGTACAACTCTATGATTCTAATGCCCTGTCTGCCCTCTCAATTGATAAAAATAATCCTATGACACCGCTTCAAACAACAGCAGGGGATTTCTCCCTTGTGTCCTGACATCCAATTGACTTCACCAAAAATGAATTATCTGGCCATTATTGCACTGCTGTGTGCAGATTCACGGGGTGTAAAATATTATGGTGAATATGGAAGTAATGTAGTTGTATCATTACTGGGAAGTGATGTAAAATTACATGACTACTGGAGCTTTCTGGAGAGCTCTTAGAAGAGGCAAATTCTTGACCTTTGTATATATTTAGCATTTACTGTGTTTAAATAAATGTTAACATTTGACTCTGTATCAAAAGTCTCTTGCAGTATTTACCAAACTCTCTTCTGGATAAGACATTAATATAATTGGTTGCTGCATTTCCTACATTTTAGCGGTGGCTATGCTTCATTGGCTGAGAAAATGTGCTGAGGCTGTGAAAAAAGTGCTGTAGAAATGCAAATTTTTTTTTTCTCTTTTATCATGAAAGATAAATTTTCCTCCAGAAAGATCTTATGCTCAAATCTTTCCTTACCCCTTTCTATGTTGAATGTTCCCAGGCTCACTTCCAGAGTATACTCTCCCAACTTACCAACATTGGACATAAGTCATCTGAATACAAGTCATAATGGGTGGCATGGTGGCTCAATTTGCACTGGTACCTCATAGCGCCAGGGATCCTGGTTCAATTCCAGCCTCAGGTAATTGCCTGTGTGGTGTTTGCACATTCTCATCAGGTTTGCATGGGTTACCTCCATGTGCTCCAGTTTCCACCCACAGTCCAAAGATGTACAGGTTAAGTGGATTGGCCACTGGAAATGCAGGGTTACAGGATAGGGTGGGTCTGATTGGGGTGCTCTTTGGAGGGTCGGTGTGGACTTGATGGGCCAAATGATCTGCTTCTGCACTGTAAGAATTTTATGATCTTGCTTGTATCCTTGGATGCTGAAAGGTCAAAGGATAGAAAATGGGTCATTTTTTAAAGATCATGTGTAAGCGTTATGTATAGAATTGGCTGTAGGGCAGTTTTAATGAAAGATTTGAAGGCAAGTAAGAAGATAAACAAGCCAGCCCTGAAATTCTTTTGGACCTTGTCCAATCTCTACACTTCCATTCAGTGAGAATTTCGCAGATGGACTGGTCCTCTGCTGGAGAAGAGGTTGGTGTAATCCTTGTGGAAATTATGGGCCAAGAAGAAATGTGAATAACGTCTTGAGGGAATAATAAGTGGCAGAACAATGGAGACAAAAAGAGGAACATAAACATGAGTTGTTGGGATAGATTTCCTCTGGTGAGGTGGCTGAGTGAGGAGAGGACAATGTTTTAGAACATGGAGACATTGGAGTCAGGTCAATCAGGGGAAAGGGCTTCACACAAATCTGGAATTATCTTTGCCAGCCAGCTTAACTGTAATTTCAAACCTGGAACTGATAGATTTTTGCTAGACAAGGTATTAAGGATTAGGTAATCAGGATGGATAGATGGAATCAAGAAAGATAAGACATGATCTTAGAGAATGGTGAAACACACTTGAAAGGCTGAATGGACTCTTCCAGTACCAATGTTAGAAGAGAAGTGACAAGCAAGTAAATTATAGTGAGAACTTCAAAATGAGTATAAAAATGATCTAATTGTAATATGAATGTGACCTGTATTTAATCTATTCTATGTGGATTAAACATTTCCTCCATCTGGATTATCAAAAGATCCTTCAGCAAAATAATAATGCGCAGCCTGACCTATTTGCTTCTGTGTCATGCTCCAAAGCACAGGATGAACTGAATAGAGCCATTTTTAAAAGGGAAACAATGGAGAAATAAGATTGAGTTTGGTCTGTTCTAAAGAATAATTGTGTTTTTAATATAATAAAAACACCCCTGATGTGCCATGGCATAGATTCTAGACCACACAGTCCTCTATCTTTGAGACAGCTAAATGAAATCACATGTGTCATTCCAATATAAGGGCTCACTTTCAGTCACTGTGTCATGGAGTGAGTGTAGCGACTTTAGACAGTCAGCTATGTATGTTATTTACGAGGAAACATCAGTAGTCACAGAACAGAGACTGTGTTTAAGACTGACATTGTAGTCATGTAAGAAATTAGTGCTGTTAATAAACTTCAAGACATTTGTTTCACCAAGAACCCAACTCTCTGTGGTATATGCATTAACGTTTCAAAAGCTGTGAAGCTCATCATACCAGCAGGAATTGTGGAAATAAATGGACACTAATTGATAGTTATAACTGCTAGTTATTGGCAGGATGTGGGCGCTAATGGAAGTAAAGATAAAAGTAGAGTGACAGTAATGAAATGTCTTTTTCCTAATAGTCATCCATCAATCTATCCAAATTCAGAGCTGAAGTTATAACTGCAAACTAAACTATAGTGCCAGAACCAAAACTAAAGTTTAGAAACCGGTTGTGAAGCACAATAAGTACACTACCTGTTCCCCTGTCTCTTGGAGAAAGCAGTGGCCTAGTGGTATCATCACTAGGCTCATAATCCAGAAACTCAACTAATGTTCTGGGGACCTGGCTTCAAATCCTGCCTATGGTAGGTTATGGAATTGGAATGCAATTAACAAAAGAATCTACTGATGATCATGTGACTGCTAGAAAAGCTAATCTGCCATCTTCACCTGGTCTAGCCTACATGTGACTCCAGAGACACAGCAATGTGGTTGACTTTCATCTGCTCTCTGAAATGGCCACTCAGTTCAAGGATGGGTACTAAATACTGTCCTGTCAGTGAAATTTTTAGACACAAATACAGAAGATAAGTTTTCTATACCAAAAACCCGTATTTAGAACATTAGAAATTCCACCAACTTCTTTTTCTGAAATGGCATAAAAATAAAAAAAGGCACAAATTATATTATTAAGGCTTCTTTTTTGGGCAAATGCCACTTACAGGCACAAATCTACAACTTTTAAAGAAGCAAAAACATTTAATTACAGAGAAAAGAGAAGCTAAAAGCAAATAGAAAACAGGCAAAGCGCTACACTGCGATACAGATTCTTATACTGGCATTTTAGACAATAATAAAGCTACACAGAAGAACGATGGAAAGTAAACATCTGAAAATGGACTGACAATCGATAAGCATTCTGTCAGAACTTCCATTATTTACAGAAAGAATCTGTTTTTTTTAATGAATCTTCAGATAGCTGACAAAGAACTACAGGTCTAGGCCCGAAACGTCAGCCTTTCTGCTCCTATGATGCTGCTTGGCCTGCTGTGTTCATCCAGCCCTGCACTTTGTTGTCTCAGCAAATTTCTTGTGGTTTTTGGAACTGAAGGATTAAAAAGTATAAAATCCTCTAGGTCATTGGAGGTTTTAATTTCACTGTGTTGTGATATCCAGTGTTAGCGAGTCTGATTTGGTCTGGCTTGCTATCTGTGTGTCATAACACAGGGAAAAATGTATTTGTTTATGATCTTCATCAGGTTTTGTTGCCAGAAGATATCTGTTATTTTTAAATCAGATAGTGCACTTAACAGTTGATTTGCTACAGTAAGCTCCCTGTGAGTAAGATGGGGATGGTCTTCCCAATGAGAATAAGCAACACTTAATTGAATTCAGAAGTCAGGAAAGTGTGTAAACAGGAGTAGACCATTCAGTCCCTCAAAGTTTCTCCAAGATTCAATTAGGTCATAAAATCAAAATCCTGCAGATATTATGGATGTGAAATAAAAACAGAAAGCGCCGGATAAACTCAGCCAGTCTGGTAGCATCTGTGTGAAGTGAAAGTGTTGAATTGAATTATAATTTAACCTGAGATGTGCCATGATGATGGGATGAGGCTAGTGTGTTGGTGATACCAACCTCCATGGATGGAGATTGCAGGTAGTTACTGTCCATGGAGTCCTTTAAAGTTGGTAATTGGCACTGCATAGCTTCTTGCCAGTAACTGGAAAAATAGTAACTTTCATGTTGATAGGGCGAAATGAGCTACTAATCAGATATTAATGGATGCACATAGACCCCTTGCACTCACTAGTATTTTTTTTTAATCTGTTAAGACATAGAACATCAAACATTTATTTCTTGACATTGAGAATCTGATTTTTTTTTCCAATCTCACCATACTTTCCTAACTGTCTTACATTTGCCCTCATTAGAAGCTGGGGGTGTTAATTTTTCGAGTACAGTGGTTGACTTTCCTTTGGAACTAGTTTTCCAGCATGTTTTAGTTCAGTAGGATTATGGCTGATCAGCATCCTGCCACCAGTTACCCACCTCTAGCTCTAAATAATTAGTGAGTGTATGAAGTAGAAAGCTTAACCAACATAATTGGACAAAACAATGATGTCCCAGTGCACCATGATGAGACAATGATCTCCCTCTCTCCTCTTTTAGGATGGCATTTAAACTGTACATCTTTGACTCAGGTTTTGACCACCAGTCCTAATATTTATTTATATGCTGGTGGTCAAATTTGGCATAATTATAGCTCCTGTAATGTATCTTATGACTTTTTCACTATGGTAACAGTGCTGTATACATGCAAGTTGTTCATGTTTTGCAGCAGATTTCTTTTGATAGACGTGAAATTTGAAAGTGACTTTGCATTAGAAATGAATAAATGGAGTTGAACAAAGGTAATTACATAGGCATGAAGATAGATCTGGTGCTAGTGGACTGCGTGGGAAAACTAAGAGGTAGGACAGTTGCTGAGCAGTGGCAAATGTTTAAGGAGATACTCAATTGCTCCCAACTTAAATATATTCTCGAAATAAAGAAAGATTGTAAGAGGGGAGAAACCATCCATAGGTAAGCAAAGAAGTTAAAGATAATATAAAGGCAAAAACTAAGGCATACCATATTGCAAAGGCAAATGGCAGGCTGGATGATTTGGAAATTTTTAAAGATCAACAAAGGGTTACTAAAAAATCATAAAAAGAGCAGTTGTAAATTATGAAAGAAAACTAGTGTAATATATAAAAATTTGGATAGCACAAACTTCTGTAAGTATATAAAATGGAAGAAGGTAGCTAAAGTGAATGTTGATCCCCCGAAGGATGACATTGGCAAGTTAATAATAGGGAACACAGAAATGGCAGAGACACTGAATCAATATTGTACTTCAGTTTTCACAGTGGGGGACATTGTACCATCCCTACAGATAATACAGAGGTTACAGAAAGTGAGCAACTTAGAACAATCACCACCACGAGGTAAAAAGTACTGCACAAATATTGGGATTGAAGACAGACAAGTCCACAGCTCCTGATTCCCTACATCCTAGCATCTTTAAAGGAAGTAGCAGCAGATATAGTAGATCCATTAGTTGTAATATTCCAAAATTTGTTGAATGTGGGAAAGGTTCTAGTGGATTGGAAAAATGCTAATATAACACTGCTATTCAAAAAGGTAGGAGGCAGAAAGCTACAGAGCACTTAATTTAACATTGTGTTCTTGGGAAATTGTTCAAATCTACTATTTAGGAAGTAATAACAACTGGGAATTTGGAAAGTCAAGATACAATTCCTTCTGAGTCAGCATGGTTTTATGAAGGATAAATCATGTTTGACTAATTTACTGGAGTTCTTTGATGATGTAACAAACAAAATGGATGATGAAGATCCAGTCGATGTAGTACATCTGGACTTCTAGAAGGTATTTGATAAAGGTTAATAATAAAATGGTGTTAAGGGTGGTTTATTAGCTTGGATAGAAGGTTGGTTAACCAACAGAAAGCAGAGAATTGAGATAAATGGGTCCTTTTCTAGTTGGCAAGATGCAACTAGTAGGATGCCAAAGGGTTCAGTCCTCAGGCCCCAACTATTTTCAATTTATATTAACGACTTGGATATAGAGATAGAAAGTACTATACTCAAATTTGTAGATAATGGTAAAATAGGTGGGAAGGCAAGTTGTAATGAAGAAAAAAGGAAATTTACAAATGGATATGGATAGATTAGGTGAATAGGCCAAAATTTAGCAGATGAAATTTAATGTGGATAAGGGAGAGGTTATCCAATTTGTTGGAGGAATAGAAAAACAACTTATTACCTAAATGCAGAGAAACTTCAGAGTGCTTTGGTTCAGAGGGTGCTGGGTGTCCTTGTACAGAAAGCAGGTATACTAATGCCTTTTAGGGAAGGAAACTGCCATCCTTACCTGGTCTGGCCCACACGTGACTCCAGACCCACACCAATGTGGTTGACTCCTAACTGCCCTCTGGGCAATTAGGGATGGGCAATAAGTGCTGCCTGGCCAGCAACGCCCTCATCCTGTGAATGAATAAAGAAAAAAAAGTACAGCAGGTAATAAGAAAAGCAAATGGAATTTTGGCATTTATTGCTCAAGGAACAGAGTATAAAAGCAAGGATGGTATTTGGTCCCCATGCTCAGGGACCTCTCCCTAAATCTGTCCAGCTCCCTGCCTCCCTTTCCTTCTTTAAGTGACTCCATTAAAATAACCTTTGAGTTTTTTTGACATCTGACCTAATATCTATGGCTCAATATCATGCCTGATTTTATTATGCTCCTGTGAACCACCTTCAGGCATTTGTTAGGATAAAGGTTTTCTGCAAGGACAATATTTCTGGCTGTTGTTGTCGTTTGTCCTGGCTAACTTTTGCACCTTAGCTAACGCCATATAATATCGAGGATCTGGTCCTCATTATCACATCACTTGTTTGTGGGAAATTGCTGAGTGAAAATTGACTGCTGTGGTTATACTAAAAGAAAGTACTTCATTGGCTTGCTAATGAAGTTTAAGCGTTTGTACACTGACAAGGACAGATTAAAATCCAATATTTAGCAAAAGGCAGTATTTGTTGACTGACACTGCTGAGAGTGGTGCATGAATATTGGCTTCCAGAAATCATTAAAAACTAATTTGACCCTGTCAGCAACTCATAGTCGATCAAACTCAGTCTCATTGATAAACAGAATCCTGCAGGCAAGCAATCATGACACCTCCATCTGCAAAAATAATTTCTTTTTATCCTTCAACAAAAACAACTTAGGCTGCAATCTATCTATTTGATTACACAAGATACATACAATATTGCTTTCAATTAGTTTCTTTCCCTGTTATTATCAATCTCTCTCCAACATTGCTTTAGATTCTTTTAATTCTCATTTCCACTGAATGAGCTAATGTTAGCAGGTAATTGCTGTTATCAACAGCTTGGTCATCACTTCTCCTTAGGAAATGAACGATAGCTTACGCAAAGTCAATGGCAGGCATCATCACATCACCACAATTGCCTTTTTATTTGCTCATGGGATATGGATGTTGTAGGCTGGGCCAGCATTTATTGCCAATCTCTAAACTGCACTGGAGAAGGTGATGGTGAGCTGCCTTTTGGAACCACTGCAGCCCTTGTGATGTAGGTATAGCCACAGTGCTGTTAGGAAGGCAACTTCAGGATCTCAGCCTGGCAAGAGTGAAAGAACATCAATACAGTTCCAAGGCAGGATGGTCTGTGGCTTGAAAGGACCCTTGCAGGTGCTGATGTTCCATATATCAATACTAGTTTGAAGCAGGAGCAGGCCATTCAACCCCTCTAGCCTGATTGGTCATTTCATAATGTCACAGCTGATATGAAAATGGCCTTAAATCTACATTACCATCTACTTCAGATAACCTTTGGCTGTCATTAGTCATGGATCAATCCATCTCTGCCTTAAAAATCTTCAATGGATCAGCCTTCACCACTCCTTGAGGAAGAGAGGTCCAAGACTCAGGTCTTCCGAGAGAAAAAAATTCACCTCATCATCTCCATCTCAAACAGGAGACCCCTTATTTTTAAACTGTGTCCCTTAGTCTTAGTCTCTCCCATGAAAAAAAACATCTTTTCAGCATCCACTCAGTCAAGTCACTTCTCATATGTTTCAATAAGAACACCTCCCATTCTTCAAAACAAGAATGATACAAGTGCAGCCTGTCCAATCTTTCCTCAATAGATAATCCCTCAACTCAGTAGCAGTCGAGGGAACTTGCTCTGAACTCCTTCTAATGCATTTAATATCCTTTCTGAAATAGGGAGACCAAAACTGGACACAGTACTCCAGATGTGACCTCACCAGCATTCTATAGAAATGCACCAATACTTCCCTACTTTTATATTCCATAGAAATGCACCAATACTTCCCTACTTTTATATTCCATTCCACTTGCAATAAACCACAACATTCTGTTTGCCTTCTTAATCATTGAGTGTACTTGCATCCTCATTTTGTGATTAAATGCACCAGCACACCCACATCCCTCTGTTCCTCTCTCTCCCTATTTAAATAATAAGCTCCTTCTCTGTTCTTCCTGCCAAAGTGGACAAGTTCACAATATCTAAGAGAAAGCACATCGAACATTTCATCAGAACTATACTTCAAGAATCGACATCAAGTTTCTGGAGTAGGACTGGCACCACCCTTCCAAAATAGGGATGGACTACTAGCCTAGCCAATGCAGCCCACATCACAAGAACTAACTTTTTTAAAAAAATTGCTTCAATCAGGATGAACAGCAAAGGGACAAAATGAATGTTCAATTAGTATCTCAGCTGCACAATTAACACATAAAGCACTCCAATCAAACTCTTTGGGACAGTCAGTTGGATATTTCAATCAAGGGAAGCACTTCTATTGTTCTGGGAGCTGGGAGTATACTGGAAAGATTGGCCAATAAGGAGAAAGCCTTCTTTCAGAATTTGGATAAATCCTCAGATTAATGGAACATGGATGGGTCTGTGAACTAAACAATTGAGACAAACAGTGAGTTTTTAGTAAGGTAACAGGAACTGGCTTCTAGCTAAGCTGTCATGTAGATTTCCATTTTATACTAAATGCTTGGGATTCAATTGGATAACTACTTTTAACAAAAACTTCAATGGATTCTTTTTAGGATTAAGTGAATGAATCCCGTCTATTTGAATTCAGGCACTAATTATCTTGTGATGCAGGTGGCAGAATTTGATCAATTGTCTACAACAGGATTTCTGTGTTTGACTCCATTTGCAAAGATCACAAGATATTGATTTAGTTTCCTAAATCATTATCCCATTGTTAAAAATGTATTAGTTTGGACATTTGACTGTTGTATCTGGATTAAAGAGTTAATGGCAGAATTATTTTCAAGTATCTGTCCCAGAGCACCTAATTTCATTGGTCAGATTTGGCTATTTAGCTACTAAACTATTTAGTGTGGCAACTTGCTACATGTGTTGTGTCCACATTGTTGCAGTGAGGGAAGCAAGGCATCTGGGATCTGAATGAACAGGGAAAGCACCTCTTCAAATTAAAGTGAATGTAATGTCAAATCAGGTATGAAAAGATGGGGACTCAATAAAATTAGGGAAAGAAAGATTGGATTAAGTCAGGGAAACAAATGTAAGAAAAAAGATAAAGCATACTACAAAGTTACATTTACCATTTTCAAAAAAATCACAGCATCAAACAAAAACCTGAGAAAAATGATCCATACTTTAACAGCTAGTTTTCAGTGGCAGCGAGGCTAATTAGCAGTACTTAACACTTACATAACTGAAAGAGGATTTGGACCTCAAATTAATTGATTTAACTTTCTGTGGCAAATTTAGTCCCATCTAAAGCGTCCCACAATAGGACATGAACCCAGAAAAATCTGGAGTTAAAGTTGAGAGTGACAGCTAAAGCTGACACATCTGGAAAGCTCTTCGGTTTAACATTCAAAGTTGTTAGATGTTTCCAATGCAGGCGTTGGACAAGGAGAAATCTCAAAGTACAATGAAACGTAACTGAAAGTGATCTTTTACTTCTGGTTCCTTTGAAAAATCTCATCTATAATTTGAACTCCAGGTTGGTATCTCACATTCTGTAAATGCAAACTTGTGCCTACCTAGAATCCTTAAATTGCAGCAAGCTCAGATCATCCCGTATTCATTTACCTACATTAGCTCCCAATTAAGCAAATGTTGCTTTTATAATTCCCGTCCTTCTTTTCAAGTTCCTCATTGGCTTTGACCCTTCCAATGTCTGCAATTTCCTAGCAGCCCACAAATCTCCATGGTAACTGTGCTCTATTTCTGGTCTATTCTGCAACTCTGATTTTAATCACTCCGCCACTGGTGGCACATCTTAGCTACCTGGGCTCCAGACTCTGAAATACCCTCCCTAACCTCACCCTCTCTCTATCTCTTATCCCCTTTCAGACATTTGTTAAGAATGATCTCTTTCGCCAAACTTTTGGTCATCTGATCTAATACTATCTTACGTAGTTTAGTGTCATATTTTGATTTAAAATCTCCATGTAAAACCGTTTTTGGATGTTTGATCACATTAAAGGCGCTGTATAAATATAAGTTATTGCACAAATACAGTTAGAGACAAATGATCTTGCCATCAAGTCAGCTTTCAAATGTGGATGCTCCCACCTAGTGGACAAAGATTCCTACTGCAGGCAATGTGGTATTTTGTAATTTTGGGTCAAGATAATCGAGCAAATATGGCACGAGGAGGACAAATTATAGCCTCTTTCATAAATGTAATTAAAACTGTTCACTCCAGATCTTTCAAACTTTTCTACAAGGCATGTGTTTTAATTTTGATAGCATCTATGAAGGAGAAAACAGAGTTAACGTTTCGGGTCCGGTGACCCTTAAGGGTCACCGAACCTGAAATGTTAACTCTATTTTGTCCTTCACAGATGCTGCCAGACCTGCTGAGCTTTTCCAGCAACTTTGTTTTTGTTCCTGATTTACAGCATCTGCAGTGCTTTTGATTTTTATTATGTGTTTTAATTTTTTTTGATTAAAGAGCAAGCCACAGTGTTGTGGAAGAAAGGCTTACATTTCTAAGGTATTTCACAACCTCAGGACATTGCAAAGTTCTTTTGTCTAATGAAGTGACTTTGAAGTATAGTCACTGCTGGAAGTATAGGGGATTCAGCAGTCAAAGTAAACATAACAGACTTTCATGAACATGAATGTGATATTGACCTGGATAACATATTGGCTCTGTTTAATATTGGCTAGATCATAAGAAAGAACTCCCCTGCTTCACTTCAGATAGTGTTGTGGGATCTTTTGCATCCACTTCAGAAGGCAATCGGGGTCTCAGTTAAAACCATCCACCTGTAAGACGGGCATGAAGAGAGGACAGGAATTTATATGACTTTTTTTGTAATCTTGACAAATTACATTGATGACATCTAGAATTTTCTGTAATGAGAAATTAGAGGTTATTCTACTAGGAAACTGGTGTGAGAAATCTAGAAGCAATTTCACTTGCTATTTTCTGAATGCTTTGGTTTACCAGTTGTAAAAATATTGGAATGGGGAACAAAAATACCGTTGGACTGGGATGAGGTGCTTGGAAGTTATGTTTTAAACCACCAGGAATAGGTCCCAGCAGACTTGGCAGCATTAGTTATTGCTGAAGTTTATTTTTGCTTATTCATTCATCAGAAGTGGACATTGTTGTCTGGGCCAGCATTCATTAACCACCATTAATTGTCCTTGAGAAGCTGGTGAGCTACATTCTTGAACCACTGCAGTTCACTGACTATAGTTAGACCAGCAGGGCTGTTAGTGAAGGACATCTAGGATTTTGATCCCGTGACGGTGAAGGAACAGTAATATATTTCCAAATCAGGATCATGAGTAGGTTGGAGGGAGTTTGCAGGTGGTGGTGTTCCCATGTATCTGCTGCCCTTGCCCTTCTAGATGGTAGAGGTCATGGGTTTGCAAGGTTCTTTCTAAGGATTCTTAGTGAATTTCTGCTGTGCAGCTTGTAGATATTACACACTGCTGCTACTGAGCAGCAGTGGTGGAGAGGTGGATGGTTGTGGATGTGGTGCGAATAAAGTGGACTGCTTTTTCTTGCATGGTGTGAAATATCTTGAGTGTTGTTGAAGCTGTACACATTCAGGCAAGTGGGGAGTATTGCATCACACACCTGAGTTGTGACTTGTAGATGGTGAACAGGCTTTGGGGAGGAAAGAGGTGAGTTACTTGCTGCAGAATTCCTATCCTGCAACTGCCCTTGTAGCCAAAATATGTATATGGCTAGTTTAGTTCAGTTTCTGTCAATGGTAACTCCCAAGATGTTGGTAGTGGAGGATTCAGTAAAGGTAATGCAATTCAATGTCCAGGATGATGGCTAGTTTCTCCCTTGCTTGCTATAAATGTTACAAATGTTACTTGCCACTTTTTCATCCCAAGCCTGGATATTGTCCAGGTCTTGTTGCATTTAGACATGGACTTCGGTATCTGAGGAGACGCGAATGGTGCTGAACATTGCGCAATTGTCAGCAAACATCTCCATTTCTGACCTTAAATATTGATGAAGGTTATTGATGAAATAACTGAGGATGTTTGGGCTTAGAACACTACCCTGTGGAACTCTTGCAGAAAAGTTCTGGAGCTGAGATGACTGACCTCCAACAACCACAACCTCCAGCTATCAGAGAATATCTTCTCAGATTCTCATGGACTCCAGTTTTGTTAGGGCCCCTTGATGTAACACTCAGTCAAATGCAGTCTTGATGTCAAGGGCTGTCACTCTCATCTCACTCTGGATTTCAGCTCTTTTGCCCACGTTTGAACTGTAATGCGGGTCAGGAAAAGAGAGGTCTTGTTGGTACATGAACTGAACATCAGTTGACAGGTTGTTGCTAAACTGCTCAATAGCACTGTGGATGACACTTTCCATCACTTTGCAGATGATCAAGAGTAGATTGATGGAACAGTAATTGCCCGGGTTTGACTTGTCTTGCCTTTGTGTGTACAGAACATACCTGGGCAAACTTCCACATTTTCAGGTGGATCCCAGGGTTGTAGCTATATTGGAACAGCTTAGCTAGGGGTGCAGTGAGTTCTGGAGCATACATCTTCAGTACTATTGCCGGAATGTTGTCAGGATGCATAACCTTTGCAGTATCCAGTACCTTTAGCCATTTTTAATATCACATGAAGCGAATTGATTTGGCTGAAGACTGGCATCTGTGATGCTGCGGACCACTGGAAGAGGCCAAGATGGATTACCCACTTGTCACTTTTTTGGCTGAAGATTGTTGTGAATGCTTCAGCCTTATCTTTTGCTATGATGCGTTGGGCTGAAGTAGCTGCCATGGTTTCCTTTGTGATTGGTGAACTCATTACCTAATGATTGAGGTCATTTTGAATAGACTTGCGGTGAATATTTCTCTGTGCATTTTTAAGCTCATTGAAATAAATCACAAAACCAGTGGAAGTTGTTACATGCTTAACAGTTAGCATGTGGGTCAAAATACAGGTCACATGACTACAGCAGACCAGGAAGGACATTTATAAATGATTGTATTTCAATTCAAGCAAAAATTACTTTCTGGAGCTTTGTGAAACATCAGGTTGCCTTTCATAGCAACAAATTGCACTTTGGAAATTCCTGTACTGACGAAATTCATGTATGCTTTTTCTCAATGATGTGTAAGTTAGCTCACAAACACTGACAAACCTCTATTCTCCCCATCAAGGCCCAAAAGCTCCTCTGTCTAATCCTGTTTCTCATGTAACCAGCATCTAAACTACAGATCAAATTAGACAGACAACCGAAGATAAGTCTCAGGTAATTTTGGGTGGGATTTGGATGAAGCATTACATTTGCCTGCTCACGAGAATGTAAAAGATCTCATGGCACTAATTTGAAGAATAACAGAATTATTCCCAGTGTCTTGGCTGATGTCTATTCCTCAATGAACATTACAATAGGAACTGATTATCTGGTCATTATCAAACTATCATATTTTTCATGGGATGAGGTGTCACTGTCGAGGTATTTGTTACTCGTACCTAATTGTCTTTTGAATTGATGTCTTTTAGATCACCTCAAAGAGCAGTTAACAGTCAATTACATTGATGATGGTATGGAGTTACATTATGCCAGACTAGAGAACAACAGATTTCCCTCCCAAAAGGACATATTAGTGAGCCAGATGTCAATCAGCAACAGTTACATGGTCACCATTACTGAGACTAGTTATCAATTCCAGATTTTTAATTTAAATTTCACCAGCTACCAAGGTGGAATTTAAAATTTGATCATTAACCTAGACCTATGGATTACTAGTCTAGTGATATTACCACTATTAACCACTTTCAGTTTAAATAAATGTTATTTAAATACACGTGCCAACCTTTGGTGCCAACAGAATCAAAGCAGAAGGCTTGGGGTGATTGTTACAGTGAGTTACAAGATTAGAAGACTGAACACAACTGCTGTGATCCTGGGGAGGAGCGTTCTTTGTTCTCCCCGGCTCCACAGGAAAGTGCTTTTGTATTCCAGATGTCTCAGAGGCTGGCATCGGGTAAGCTTCTGTTTCCAGGTATCTTTATCATCAAAATGATCGCCAAATGGACAGTAAAGACTTCCAGTACAATGGCATATTCTTTACCCAGCATTCTCAGCAAGAGAGAAAGTCCTCAATCCTTGGTACACAGTCAGTGCAAACGTTTAATTGCAAAGATAGAGTGGTTTCCTTGCTGCTATGGATGCTGGGTAAAGAGCTCTCTCATTGTATAAACAACATTTCTCTTTCAAAACTCAATGCTGCCTTACACTGATCAGGTCATACAGTCTTTATGAAAAGTTTAGGGTAAAAAGGAAGATTTGGGGTTACCGGGGATAACGATCCTGATTCTGGTGAATGTTCCGGATACAGCAGCTTTGCAATGACTGTGTTGCATGTTTTAAGTTGCAAAAGGGTTTGAGCATTGTAGACTGTCTAGAGTTTATAATTTGAATGTGATTGTAGTTTGAGTGACTTTTATGAATTTTATCATTCAGGTTATTTGGGTATCGTTCTGAATAAGTGTATACCTTTTGCAGGTTTGAGTAAACTGTGGAGAGGTATCTGTGAGATCTACAGAAGACCCTTACTCTCTACAGAGAGAGAGAGAGAGAGAGAGAGAAAGAGATACAGACAGGACGCATATTCTTCCACATGGTCGGTTTGGACTTGTTGGACCGAATGGCCTGTTTCTACACGGTAGTGATTCTATGATATATAAAAATAATAATTGAGCATGACAGAGTGCACAGGGGACATGTTTCATGATTTTTGATTTTTTAACCTCCTCCTTCTTTGACCTTAACCTTTCGGGCAAATGTGGAGTTTAAAATACTGACCCCGATATTTCAGAGACAATGACTTTTCATCAGAGCAGATGATCAACATCTTTGAAACAAGCAAAGAGACAGGAAACGGGGCAAATAAACAACAAAAGCAAATGACCAATAATGGTGTGGAGGGCAGCAGTGATTTAGTCAGCAGAGGATTGACAAAGTGTGTCAGCTGTGGTTCAGTTGGTTGTGTTGTCACCTCTACTTCAGAAGGCTATGGGTTCATGTCTCATTCCTGGGACAATATTCAAAGTCGACATTCAGCTGTAATAGTGAGGGAATGCTGAACTGTCAGAAGTGCTGGTTGGCTAATAGGAAGGCCTTGAGTGATTATATAAGGACCATGGCACTATTTTGAAGAACAAAGAAAAACAAATAACAAAGAACGATACAACACAGGAACAGGCCCTTTGGCCCTCCAAGCCTGCGCTAACACAATTTGCCTTTCCATATTAAAACAATTTTCACTTACAGGATCCATATCCCTCTATTCCCTTCCTATTCATGTATTCATTCAGGTGCTTCTTGAATGCTGCTTTGTGTCTGCTTCCATTACCTCCTCTGGCAGAGTATTCCAGGCACTCACTAACCTTTGTGTGAAAAACATGCCTCGCACATCTCTTTTAAACTTTTCCCACACCTTGAACATATGCCCCCTAGTTATTGACCCTTCCACCCTGGGAAAAAGCCTCATACTTTCGACTCTATCCATGCCATTCATAATCTTATAAACTTCTATCAAGTCGCCCCTCAACCTTCTGTGTTTCAGCGAAAACAAACCCAGGCTATCTAACCTTTCTTTATAGCTAAACTCCCCCATACCAGGCAATCTCTTGCTAAACCTTTTCTGTACCCTGTCCAAAGCACCCACAACCTTCTGGTAGTGTGGTGACCAAATCTGTACACAATATTCCAAGTGTGGCCTAACTAAAGTTCTATAAAGTTGCAGCATCTATCCTTATGCTCAATGCCCTTTCCAATGAAGACAAGCGTGCCATAGGTTTTTCTTACTACCTTATCTACTTGCGCTGCTGTCTTCAGTGATCTGTGGACCTACACACCCAGGTTCCTCTGCATATCAATAATACTAAGTGTTCTGCCATTCACTGTACAATTTCCACCTGTACTTCCAAAATGCATCAGCTCATATTTTTCTGGATTAAACTCCATTTGCTATTTTTCTGCCTATACCTCCAACTGATCTATATCCTGCTATATCCTCTGACAATCCTTCTCACTATCTGCAACTCCACTAATCTTTGTATCAGTCGCAAATTTACTAATTAGACCAGCTACATTTTTCTCCAAATCATGTATATAGATCACAAACAGCAGAGGCCCCAGCACTTATCCCTATGGAACACCACCAGTCACAACCCTCCATTCCAAACAACATTCTTCCCCGCCACCTTCTGCCTCCTATGACTAAATCAGTTCTGTATCCATCTTGCCAGCTCACCCCTGATACCAAATGACTACACTTTTTATACCAGTCTGCCATGAAGGATCTTGTCAAAAGCTTTACTGAAGTCCATGGATACCAAAGATGTCTGTCAATGCTCCAGCAATTTATTCTCTTGCCTTCCTCAATATTCTGGGATAGATCCCATCAGGACCAGGGACTTATTCACCTGAATAAGATGCACAACAACCTTTTCCTTTTAATAGCAACTTGGCTTAGAAATTCAACACTCCCTTCCCTGAGATCTCTGAAAGAGAGTTTCTTCTGTCCTGACAAATATTTACTTTCAATGAACATCACAAAAATGCTACAGGCAGTATATAAATGCAATTCTTTATTTAAGTACAGTTGCATGTGTCCTTTTCTTAAAATTTTAATTGAGGCGAAGGGCTTACACACACATGCAAAGTTACACACACACTAGGTCAAATGAGTAACAGAGGAGATGAGATGACTGAGGGAGTAATTAGTCACGTTCATTGAGACACTTAATGAATGCAAAAGGGAGTTGCATTGGATATGGTAGGCCTTCAAGGAAATTGAGGAAACGAGCATACTGGACTGTACAGTGGTCTGGGAATGGACTAGTACTTGGCTCAGTCAGTTGACTTTCAGTTTGCTGGAGTGGCTGTTGCATAACTGTTTTGGTGCCTTTTAATCTGACACAGACAGCCTTTGAGAGGACAAGAGGTATAGAAGGATTCACAATCTCATGGAGTCTGAATATAAAACTTTGTCAAATATAAAGGAAAGGCATGGAGCCCAATGTAAAAGCAGCCCCATTGGCTATAGTCACCTGACTACCAAAACTATTCAGTGTTTGTCCTATGTAGAAACCTCATGTAAAATCTAATCCTGTAAATAGGTAGAAGGTAATATTCAACAAAATGCAATGTTTACCAACGATGAGACTTCCTGCAGACTCTCTGAACTCTCTGAACTGGATTCTATGGGGCATCACGGTGGCTCAGTGGTTAGCACTGCTGCCTCACAGTGCAGGGACCCGGGTTTGATTCTATGATTCTAACCACACTCCCAGCTATAACTAAGTGACAATCACACACAGTGACGGACAGCACTAGAAATGACAATAAAACAGAAGAAACTAATAATAATGAAAAAAGCACACGGAGCATGGATAAAAAGCCATGGACAAAACCTTGCTCTACCAGAATGCTTCAAACATAATGTGCAAATAAACTAGTTGAATTAGTGTCCTAGATTCATGACGCACTGAAATATGTTGGGGCCAGCAGAACAGCCTAATAAGCAAAACACCTGTACCATTCTACACTGTAGCGTATACTGCAGGCAGTAGGTCAGACAAAGGACTCATGAGAAATAGCTATGTTTGAAGACACTATGAAACTATTTAATGCGTACTTCAGTCTCAGGAGGAACATTATCATATAGCAGGCTGTTAGAAATCATGATCCTTTTAAAACTGCATTTTTCTAAAATTTTCTGTTTTTTCTGAGGAGCATAAGATTGTATCAACTTCTTATAACAGCCACAGCAGTTATTTTTTTTTTCCCAAACATGAATAGCCTCGAAGAAACAAGGACAAAAGGCAAGTTAAAGAAAATAGTTACCAAGGTTACCAGATCATTGATGACCAGTGCCCCAAGTTGTTCAGGAAAACCAGAGAGACCTGTTTTTACAAAATGTAAGGTGACCTTGAGCTGGAGGTAGAAAAAATGGTAATTTAGGTCTGTTGTTTTGAGTAGCTATCCCATTTCCACTGCAAGAAAGATTCAAATGATTGATTGACATAGGGTAAAATACCAGCCACTAGAGATAGGGTATTTGAACAAGTTTTCATCAGATAGAAGCACTTGCCAGACAGCTGCCTTCTTTAGTTGGATGATGGGCCAGGAGAGGAGGAAGACCTATGGACCCTTCCAGCTGAAGACAAGGATACTGCCTCCACCATGTCAATCTGACAGGGACTGTATCTTACTTATCTAATTACCTAATGTTACACATTCAAATCGTTACTTCTTAACAAACAACCTATCTGAAAATTCTTTAGAAATACATCAACGGTCTATATTAGATAACTGTGGTCCCAAACCTTTAAAGTCTAACAGTGTAATATTTAATAAGTGTACCTAATTACTGAGAGAGGGTTAGTTTTTGAAATTAAGTTTCTATCAACCAGCTGAGAATTGTAATTGCAGAAACATGAAGAGGAATTAATTCAAGACCAAAGTGTTATGGAGATCGTAAAGGGAGGAGTTAACATCAGCAAAGGCTGTATTGATAACCAGCAGGCAGACTTAAGCAAGCAAAATTGTTTGAGGTAAAAGGGTGATTTTGTGGATGAAAGTGATTGATACAATATTGTTTGTAGCGAGCAGAGTGGAAACGTGCACACACCAAAACAGGGAAAATGTGAAGACAGCATGAATCAATTTCAATTATTAGTCATCAGGATCTTGCTAAAATGCTTTGTGTTATTCCCTCTCTTTAAATGTCTCCAGCTGCAGAATCCTTCGTGAACCCTCGTTCTGGCCATGAATCTGTGTTCCCACTGATGTGGGAAAAGGCTGTATCATCACCAAAGGGTGATATTTAACAATAACCAGGTCTCCTGCAATCTGTGCCAACTCCAATCTTGGATAAACTAAGCATCAGATACTGATGGTGGTGACAGAGTAAGGTTTACGATGGGAATTCCAAGAGTTTGGGGCTGAGACAATTGAAGATATGGCCAGCTATGGTAGGGCAAAGGAAATTGGGGACGTGGAAGAGGCCAGAACTAGGGGAATGAAGATTTCAGAAAGGGTCCTGCAGCTGGAAGTAGTTAAATAAGATAGAATAACACAAACATTTTAGCAAGGTCCTGACTAATAACAATTGAAATGGTAACAGGACGTGTTCTATCATCATAAAGAATGACAAAATTACAATCTTTTCTTTTGATTGCAAAGGGAGTGTAAATTTGAGAGTTAGTGTTTCACTTGGAACCAAATCTTCCCAAATTCCTGACGTAAGGATCAGTTGAACAAATATAGTGGCACTCCCACATTTTATTACACTTCCTGAAGGCTGGGTGCACCTGCTTGTAAGTCTTCGGTGACCTATTGATCAGGACACCTAGATCCCTTTGCACATCTACAGTTTCCAGCCTCTCACTATTTTGGAAATACTCCGCACATGTGTTCCTCCTACCAAAGTGGATAATGGTACATTTTTCCACATTATATTGCAGCTACCATGTTTTAGCCTATTCACTAAACTTGCCCAGATTTACCTGAAACCACATTACAACTTCCTCACAACATAACGTTTAACTTTGCATTATCTGTATATTTGGACATAGTAAACATGGTCTCCACATTAAATTATTCATATGCATTGTGAACAGATTTTCCAAAAATATCTGTTTGTGTTTCTTGGCTAACAAGGGAAATAGTAAACAGTTTGATAAGGTTAACAAATGTTTTGAAAACTGAAAATTTGAAAAGAAATTGAATCTCTTGAATTAGTTACCACTCAAGGTATTCCTTTAAATGTTGACCTGCCATGTATGACAATCAACCTTAGACATCAGTTAATTGCAGGATTTGTTATGGCTGTAATATAAAAGTTTAATGTTAATATGTAACTACATCAATCTAATGTTTTGTGAGACGTTATGTCAGATCAGATGACTACATGACCCTGGGAAATGGTTCTCTCTAGAAGCTTCATGTGAAATTTTGGCCTGCACACAGTTAGCATTTACTACTTTGAATAAAAGGTGATTGATTTTCTGTAAACAAACCTCCTGCAATCTTTATCAGTTGTACTTCTGGACACTGCTGAAGTAAAGCAGTAGAATAACAGCAGTTTAGAGAACAGCAGGTGAAAGGGCAGTAGAATAAAAATCACAGCCAGCAGTCGAAAAGCCTGTGGAGCACAGATAAAGTACAGAGAATCAATGGAGGAGACATTGTCCTTACTGGAGTACATCAAACACATTGCAGGCTCAAAATGGGCTGAACAATGGCTGAGCTAGCACTTCAGATTTATGAGGTATTGCACCACATTAGAACTAAATACAAAACCAACCATGGAACAGATTAGTATTGCTCTATATTCCATAGTATGGAGTCATCCTGGTTTGACAAGGAATCACCGGAGTTAAAGCTACATATGGCAAAGTGGCTATAGCATTCAATGCTTAATTCAGTCTGCCAGTAAACACCATTATTGAGCACATGAGGTTTAATAGGAATGCCCAGCAACTGTGAGAGGGTGTAATCTACATTATTAATGATTTATTAAGGTTGGAAAAAGTTGTGAATATTGTAATCAGTAGAAGAATTCATCCGGGAACGAATTGTTGTGATTTTAGATGAGACAATATCAGGCATCTTGCAGTCAAGGGATGATTTAACACGAGAGTCATAGAGTTTAACAGGACTGAAAGAGGCTTTTGGCCCATCGTAACCATGCCAATCATCAAGAACCTATCTACACAAATCCCATTTTCCAACATTTGACCCAAAGCCTTGTATGATAGGTGGGATGGTGATAGGTGAGTGCAGGTGGGGAGTGGTAGGGATTGGTCAGTGAGGTGGGTGGGGTGGATAGGTGGGAGACAAGATGGACAGGTTGTGTCAGGCCAAGGAGGCAGGGATGAGAGGAAGGGTTGGTCATGGGATAAGGCCGGGGTTGGGGAGATTTTGAAACTGATAAAATCCACGTTTAGGCCATTGGGGTTGTAGGTGTTGTCGTTTGTCGTGAACAGAGCGCAGGTGCTCTACAAAGTGGTCTCTGAGCCTCCGCTTGGTCTCACTGATGTAGAAGAGGCCACATCGGGAGCAGCGGATGCAATAGACCACGTTGATGGACACCTTCTGGTTGTGAACCATTTCAGCTCCTCCTTCTACTCCCTGGGTGACATGTCCATCCTGGGCCTCCTACAGTGTCACAATGATGCCACTTGCAAACAGGAGGAACGACATCTTATATTCCGCCTCGGGGGCCTACAGCCCAATGGCCTAAACGTGGATTTTACTAGTTTCATAATCTCTCCAAACCCAGCCTCATCCCATGACTAACCCTCCCTCTCATCCCTGCCTCCTTGACCTGACACAACCTGTCCATCTTCTCTCCCACCTATTCACCCTGCCCACCTCAATGACCAATCCCTCCCACTCCCTACATGCACTCACCTATCACAATCCCACCTATCTTCCCCAGGCCTACCCCTCCTCTCTATTTATTTCTCAGCTCCCTTTCCCCTCCCCATTTCTGAAGAAGGGTCCCAACCTGAAATGTCAGCTTTCCTGTTCCTCTGATGCTGCCTGGCCTGCAGCTCCACACTGTGCTATCGCTGGCTCCAGCATCTGCACTTCTTGCTATCTCCAAATGTTTCATATGCCTACGTACTCACCTGTCTGGTCACCTCCAAATGTCTGTTGAAACGCTCACACTGAGATCCCTCTGATTCTCTGTGTTTCCTAGGATCCTACCATTAGTCAGGTACTCCCTTGAGTTGTTAATCCTCCCAAAATGCATCACCTCACATTTTTCAGCATTAAATTCATTTGCCATTATTCGGCCCATCTGACCAGCCCATCTATGTTGCCTTGTAGTCTTAGTCTTTCTTCCTCACTATTTACCACATCATCAATTTTTGTGTCATCTGCAAACTTGCTGATCAAATCCCCTACATTCATGTTGAGATCATTTATGCACACTAGAAACAGCAAGGGGTCCAACACCAAATTGTCTAAGGCAGTATAGTTGAGCAGGCAAGCAGGGTTTAGAAAGCAAAACTGTACGGTAATTCTAAGTGATTCAGAGACCTTGTCGCAAAAGAAAATGACTAACATTGTGCAATTTGTGGTGCTTCAGACTGAAAGTGTGGCTGCACAGAATTGGGGAAAGGGAGAAGAGGGAACAAAAGCCATCATCAGTACATCTCCTTGGTTTGATCATTAAAAGGCTGCATTGGTGCAAATATTGTCCTGTCGAAAATGCTGAGTGCCATTCCTGTAAAACATAGTCATTTTAAAGCAATGTGCAACAGGAAGAAGTTTCATAGAATCATAGAATACCTACAATATGGCAAGAGGCCATTTGGCCCATTGAGTCTGCACCAACCCTCCAAAAAGCATCTCATCCAGACACTCCACACCACCCCGCAACAACCCTATTCCCATGACCTTGCATTTACCATTTCACAGTTGAGAAACTGAAAGAAAAATCCACAAAGTTTAACAAACTTCAAGAAATTGAAGATGTTAGATGCACCATTCCTGGGCAAGGTTGAAGGATCAATGAGAAGCTGTTGGAGTGCAGAAATTTTAGCAGATGGATGTAAAACAAGTTTAAAACTGGATGCTAGAATTGAGCTTTTGGTTCGTTCCCATACAGCCACGGTTAAAGCAAACAATGCGGAAGCCATCAAGCAGAAACGTTCATGGACCAGGAGACAGACAACTTAAAGTCATGGGTCAAATCACATCCATTCATCAGTATTAAGAGAGGAAAAATCTCTGAAACCCCAATACATAACCCCAACCAGGATAGTTCAGTGAAGTTGTTGACTTGCTCGCCGAGCTGGCTTGTTTTCATTCCGATGTTTTGACACCATGCTAGGCGACATCATCAGTGGACCCTCTGATGAAGCGATGTTATTCTACTCCGTTTGAAATTTATTATTTGTTATTATTTATCCAACCTCACCCACAACCTGAGCTACAGATCTTTGCCAAAACTTTTAACGGTAGTTCAGATTTGAGTAGACGAGCTTCTGCAGATCTACAACTGCTTCATAAAGTAGAACAATTGGGAAACCAAAAGAACCTAAATATTTAGTGTAAAAATTGGAAGGTCTTGGAAGCTGAAAACAGCTTATCACATCACTTTATGTCCAGAAGCCAAATTTATCTTTTCTTCACTCCAAGAAAAGTTCTTTACTCACCTTTTTGCAGAATGTAAAGCAGGAAGTTGACTCAATGTTGCAGTAAGAGCAATCTCACATGTAACAAAATCCACAGGTTGACTTTCTCCTATGGTTCCAGTACCAAAACCAAATGGATCACTGAGAATCTGTGGTGATCTCACAAAGTGAACAAAGCGGTTGAAAGTGAGATTCATCCAATGGTATTTGTGGATCAGAGTTTGCGAAGAGTTTAATTTTTACTAAGCTACATGTGAATAGTGGCTTTTGGCAATTACCTTTAGATGAGGAATCAAAATATTTACCACCTTTATTACACCATCTGGGAGATACGCTTAATAAATTACCCTTTGGTATGATAATGACAAGGATCTTGGAAGGATTGGACGGAGAGATTTGACAGATGTATGACACCCTTGTTCATGGATTTACTATAACAGAACATCATGCTGTAGTGAGGAGCTGTGCTCCAACATCTATAAGAAGCAGGGATTAGCCCCAGTAGCAAAAGTGAATTCCAATCATTAAATGTTTAGGACACAATGTACCTTCTTCAGTGTTCAAAATAGATCATCAGAAAACCAAAGCAATTAAAGACCTTCTGGCTGAAATGTCCAGAAAACCATAAAAAAAAAGATATAGCAACAAAATTAGGCCATTCTGTCCATCAAGTTTGCTCCACAATTCAATTACAGTTGATATGCTTCTTGACCCCATTCTCATGTCTTCTCCCTGTAACCCTTGATCTCCTTATTAATCAAGAACCTATCTATCTCTGTCTTAAATACACTCAATGACTTGTCCATCCACAGTCTTCTGTGGTAATGAATGCCACAGATTCATGTCCTTGTGACTGAAGAAATTCCTCCTCATCTCAGTTCTAAAGTGTTGTCCCTTCACTTTGAGGCTGTACCCTCAGTTCCTGGTCTCTCCTGCTAATGGAAACATCTTATCCATGTCCACTGAATCCAGGCCTCATAGTATTCTGTAAGTTTCAATCATATCACAGCGCCCCAAATCCTTCTAAACTCCATCGAGTACAGACCCAGAGTCCTCAACAGCTCCCCATATAACAAAGCCCTTCATCCTCAGGCTTGTTTTCATAAACCTCTTCTAGATCCCTTCCTTTGCCTGAACATCCTTCATAAATATGGAGCCCAAAACTGCTCATAGTATTCTAAATGCAATCTGACCAGAACCTTATACAGTCTCCGAGGTTACTCTCTGTTCTTGTATTCTAACCTTCTTGAAATAAGCACTAACATTGCATTTGCCTTCTTAACTGCCAACTGAACCTGCATCTTAACCTTAAGAGAATCCTGAACCAGTACTCCTAAGTCCCTTTGTGCTTCCAATTTCCAAAGCATTTCCCCGTTTAGAAAATAGTCTATGTCTCTATTTTTCCTACCAAAGTGCACAATCCCACACTTTTCCACATCCTATTCCATCTGTCACTTCTTTGCCCACCCTCGTAACCAGTCCAAGTCCTTCTGCGGCCTCCCCACTTTCTCAACACTACCTTCCCCTCCACCTATCTTTGTGTCACAGAACATCATTAATTTATGGTGATAATGAAGCAAGCAAGGAAGTTCTTATCCAATTTACCACATGTGAATGAATCATTCTGTCAGTTGCTAAAGTAAGACCAAACATGGTGCTGTGGAAAAGATCAACAAATAATAATTGAAATGACAAGGAAATGGCAATTTCACTGGACATGTTGATTCATTGCCTCACGTGTTGCATTGATTGGATTGGAGCTGTACTTTCCCAGATTCAGAGGGATGGCATTGTATGTTTCTCACTCTTTGATCAAAACACAACACAGGATCGCAGTAATTGAAAAAACAGGCATTAGCTGAGCTTATGAGAAGTTTGCAGACTACATTCTTGGTTTGCAGTTCATAATTGATGCTACAACTCTTTATGCATGGGAAGAAACATATTACAAAAGATGCATTGTCATGCATTTCTGGAGCAAGGTCTAAACAAAGTGATATAAATTTTGTTGAGGATGTCGACACCTTTAATTCACTAATCACCAAGTACCTAGCAGCAACAATAGATCATTTAAATGAGATTTGAAATGCATAGGAATCAGAAAAAGAAGCCATTAAAACCCATAAGTGGCGTGTCAAAGCTTGGCTAGAATATATTGCACACAATTCCAATTTGAGGCAGTATTTTGAACAAAGAAGACATCTTTGCGAAGTGGGTGACTTCATAATTTATAATGAAAGAATGCACATAGCTAGTGTTTTATCCTTCAGAGGTCACACCAGAATCACTTGGGTATCATGAAATGTTATGCCAGAGGATGAAATATAAATGGCCCGGGTTTTGCTCAATCACTGGAAGAGATGACTTCTAATTGCTTCATGTGTGCAATTCACTGACAGGAGCAAAGGGAACCACAAATGGTATCTTCATTTCTGTTCAAAGTGAGGGAGAAGGGGAATAAATGCCTTTTCCAATCAAACAAGGAATTGCACCATCACTACAGAGTACACAACCCATCAGACCTCCAGCCTAGAGTCGATGCAGATTAATGATTGAAATTGTCAAACGTAAAGCCTTGGCAAAATATTACATCTATAATCCTTTCTTGTGAAAGCTGAATTTAGAAGAGTGAGAATAAACAGGAAATGTACCAGTTTCTACAAGGAGGTGACCCGAATGAGACAGTAATTCATGAGACCAGGAAGATGGTCTGAACGGTGAACTGGTTTCACCTGATCATTCTTATCCTGCCCAATAGTGTTCAAGAGAAAACTTGGAAAACTCAAATTGGGTTGACTCAAGTTGGGTTGGCAGGTGAAACTATCACAGTAGTTAGCTTAGTGAATTGGGGATAAAGTCAGAGAACTGGGAAGCCATTTAGTGAGTAAAGAGTTAACATGAATATGTAAATAAGATAGTTTACATCATCATAAGAAGTGATTTAAGATCAGGTGGGGGATAGTTTTCTCTGGAAGCCTTATGTGAAATATTTTCATCTATGTAGTTAACATTTCACACATAGAATAAAAGCTAATCTTTGCCCATAGCAAGCCCTCTTGCATTGTTTATCAACCCCATTCCCAGAAATATCCAAGTGGTTTGCCATTTTAAGAGGTAAATGATGAGAAATATGTATTATCATGATCATAGCTCTGTCTACGTCTGGATAGATAGACTGTATGCCTGATATCAACTTATGAAAGGGTGTTGGCTAGGGAGGGACTGGGGAATATCCCTCAGAAACAAAAACTGAAATAATTGGAAAGGCTCCGCAGGTCAGCCAGCATCTGTGGAGAGAAATCAGAGTTAACGTTTTGGGTTCAGTGAACTTTCCTCAGAACTTTTAAGTTGTTCTTCCTTGCTGCGTTCTTCATTTAAACTGCTCAAAATCAGATTTCAGTCCAGTTGACATTAAAAAGATATAAAAAGAAAGAAAAACTAGTGTTTATAAATTTCATGAGCTTGGGATGCGTTATGTCTTCTGGTTGCCATAAATTAATTTTTGATCTCATGCTGCAATTTTGCTGAGGGTTAGCTCACTCTGCCTTTGCTGAATCTTTGGCACAGCATTCCAAAAACTCACTTCTTTTACCCCTATAGTTCTGTAAATGTTTCAATTTCAAGTATGGATCCAACGTTTTTCAAGAGAGCAGAGAACTCAATAAGGGTGGATTGGTGAAACTGTCTCAGTGATTAGCTCTGTGAATCAGATGCCAGTTTCTGCCAAATCTGTTTCCGCCACCTTTTCAGACAAATCATTTTAGGTTGTACCAACGCACTGGGTCAAAGAAAAATCTTTGAATCTTCACTGTTTCTTCACAAAGACCTTAAATCTGCATCATCTAGTGACTAACCCTCCTGCCAGTGAATCAATTTCTTCCTTTTTAAAAGCAAAGTACTGCAGAGATGGAAATTGGAAATAAAAACAGGAAGTGATGGGTTACCTCAACAGGTTTAGCATCATCTCTGGAGAGACATAGAAACAAAGTTAATGTTTTGAGTTCTTCTCTGGAACTCTTCTTCTTCTGAAGAAACATTTCCTCAATATGTTCCTGGTCTTACTTTCCAGAACCAGAAGTGACAATCTGAGGATATGGGGTAGGCACTTTAGAACTGAGATGAGGAGGAATTTCTTTACCAGGAGAGTGGTAAACCTTTGGAATTCTCTGCCGTTGAAAGCACTGAAGCCAAACTATTGAATTAATAAAGGAGGAATTTGATATAGTTCTTAAAGCGAAAAGGGATCGAAGAGTATGGGGAGAAATCAGGACCAGGTTACTGATTTGGATGATCAACCATGATCGTATTGAATAGCAAAGCAAACTTGAAATGCCAAATGGCCCTACTCTTGCTTTTATTTTCTATCCTTCTAGGTCTCCTTATTCTGTCTGGTGGTCACCCATTCCCTCTGTGGCTGCAATTCCTTAAGCTGAGGGGTAACCACATCATGAAATGTGCTATCCATAAACCTCTGAGACTTAAGAATGCACAGGGGTGCTTCCAGCTGTTCTGCAGTCGCTGTCCCTCTTTAACCACACTGCTATTGCTCCCGAGACCCACACACCTCTCCCCTAGTCTATCTGATTTTGGGACCTCTCTGCTCTCACTGTCCCTCTTTAGCCTCACTGCAACTCCTTCTAAGATCCACACAGCTCTGCCCCTGGTCTATCTGCTCCTGGGACCTCTCTGCTCTCGCTGTCCCTCTTTAAACTCATTGCCACCACTTCCAAGTCACACAAAGCTTTACCCACAGTCTGCTTCTGGGATCTCTCTGCTCTCACTGTTTCATTTACCCTTGCTGTCACTACTCCTGATCCCCATACAGATCCACCATTGGTGTGTCCACTTCTGAGTCCTCACTTCACCAGCTCCTTTCCATGGGGAACAAATCCAGAGAGTTACTTTCTCTTTAAATGCATTTGAAATGTTAAATTCCCAATGATTTCATCTGTTTCCAAAAGGCAGCATAACACTATGGCCACCAAAACATCAATTAAGAACGCCCTGTATCTTCTTATGAAAGCAGCCTACACCCACCCATGCCACATTTCACCTCACCATTATATCTTTCCAGGAAAATGACAGGGCCCCTTTAAATGGACACATCTAGAGTTGTGTAGTTCTGTCTGGAGCATATTACAGTAACTTTGTGTTATTTTGCTAGTGGGAAAAGCAAAGTTAATAAAGATAAGGTAAATTAACATGATATGCATAATTGGATGTCAGCATGCTCATATTTTTAACAGCATGTTGTAAATGCCACACCAGCACTAAAATTAGCAGCCCATAATAAGAGTGACAAACGATGAAGATGATGTGTGCTTCAGCACTGTTTCTCCACCACCAGAACCTGGGGTCCTGAATGCTTCACAAACAGATGGGATAAAAGTCCTCGCCTTCTGACAGCTTTTTAAGGGACCCCTTGTGTTTTCCAACAACAGCGCACAGCATAAAATTACCTTCAAATGCAGCAGTAATTAGCACTAATTCAATCTATGCTTGCAGGGAGAAGACACAAGTCGAGCGGAGAGAGAGAAAAAGAAAGTGACACTGGTGCATTGGTGTATTATTCAACACTGCTTGAAATAATTATGAAGCGTTCTTGACAGTTCATGAGCACGTGAATCCCATTGCCCCATTATCCTCAAAGAAATCTGAGCAAAGTTCACTCTGCCTGTCTTCAAAAACTTAAATTTGATCATATATATGTCTTTTAATTGACTGCTAACTGTTCTTTTGATAATTTTTCTGGAGGCTTTATCCACTTGAACTATCACTTTAAATGCCTGAGGGAAGATTTGTACTCAACCTTGTATTGACTACACTTGGAGCACTGTG
This sequence comes from Rhincodon typus, assembly GCF_021869965.1. Taxonomy (NCBI): domain Eukaryota; kingdom Metazoa; phylum Chordata; class Chondrichthyes; order Orectolobiformes; family Rhincodontidae; genus Rhincodon; species Rhincodon typus. The sequence goes on from NC_063335.1 coordinate 38,903,937, forward strand.
AACTGTTCTGTTCTCCATATTATAAAAGGAATATCAGCACACTGGGGAAGCTTATTTAAAAGGATGATACCAGAAATGTGATATGTTTATTGGGAAAGAGTGAATGCCCTGGGGCTCTGTTCTGTACAAAAGACACGGCTGAGGGGGTGATCTGAAAGAAGTTTTTAAAATTATTTAATGGTTTGATAGAGATTTTTTCCACGTGTTGGGGAGATGCTGTAAACAAGATTCCATACATATATGTACTAAAATATCCAACAGAGGATTCAGGAGAGACCTTTTTTTTGTACTGAGAAAGCAGTGAGAATGTAGATCACTGCCAGTTGGAGTAGTTGAGGTGAATAATCTAAGTATATTTAAAGAAAAACTAAATAGGTACATGAAGGAGAAAGGAGTAGAAGGATGTGCTGATAGGATGAGCTGAAGTAGGATATGAGGATGTGCATGTAGAACATAACACTGCCATGGACTGGCTGGTCTAAATGGCTTATTATTGTGCTCTAAACTCCACTAAGAGCTGTGGAAAAGTAACATATGTGGGACTTCCTCTGTTTTTCTGGGCATCCTGATAGCCAGGCAGTGAGTTACATATATTTGTCGTGACTCAATGCACTGCACTCATACACTGATTTAAACAGAAGCTGTAAGTAATTGATATGTTAGTCAATGTAAATTGCTTGATATCGTAGCTAGATATGCACATGTTGATTCCAGATAGTTTCAGGTTTCATAAACTAATGTGCTTGATGTGCTTCTTTATGAATATTTGCCTCTTTTAAGGACCTAATTGCCAAGCTTTTTCTGTAAAATACTATATGCTCATAATTAACAGCAATCACTTCATTACCGTCTCTAAAATGACATTCTAATTTACAAATTTGTAACATCATTGCTCGAAGAATATTTGAGCTCAAAGTCTGTGCTGCAGTATTAGTGAACAAACTAAAGTGCTTGCATGCCTTTGTCAACCTTTAGGCTTCACTCTTGAAATGGTCTCTCAATTGGCCTTCCATTCTCCATAGCATGTAGACTTTAGGCCCTTCCAATCTCTGCTGCTCTCTTCTTCTCTCACACTGGAATAAAGGGCTTATCTTATGAGGAAAACTTGAACAGCTTGGACACCTACTGGAGTTTAGAAGAATGAAACATATACTGAAACATATAATATCCTGAGCGGACTTGATAGGGTGGATTCTGGGAAGATATTCTTCTTGGAGGAAGACTAAAAAAGAATGAGATGGAGATGAGTAGAAATTTGTCTGCTTGAGGATCAAAAGTATTTGAAATTCTCTTCCCGGGAAAGCAGTCAAGACTGAAGCATTACATTTATTCAAGGCAGAGTTAAGTAGAGTCTTGATTGACAAGTCTTATGGGAGTCAGGCAGGAAAGTGGAATTGAGACCGCAAGCAGACCAGCCATGATCTTATTGAATGAAGGACTAGGCTTGAAGGATCAACTCCTAATTCCATGTTCCTATGTACTAAGCCACACTTGAAATTCGAACCACTAGTGCTTGTACATTTAATGCCCCCATGACCTGGACTCATTTAAAGATGGATCAAGCGTGTCTAAAGTTTTAAATTCTCATCCATGATTTTAAGTCCTTCAAATAGCCTCACCATTCCTCATCTTATAATCTCCTCCAGCCTTATAGTGCTCCAAAGTATCTGCACACCTCTAAATCTGACATCTTGTGCATTCCTGATTATAATCACTACATTGATGGCTATACCTTTGATTGTCTAAGTTCCAGACTGTGGAATGTCCACCCTAAATCTCTCCACCTCACCGTTTCTACCTTTAAGACATGCCTTAATATCTACATCTTTGAACAAGTGGTTGGTCACCTGACCTGTAACTTCCTTATCTGACAACTTTTACTTTGTTTTATAAAGCTCCTGTGAATTTCCTTGGGAGGCTTTGCTACTTTAAAGGCACTACATAAACATAAGTTGTTGCTCCTTTTGCGGTTTAAGGCAAATGAGCTCTTTGATCAAGCTTTAGTCATTCCTCGTATTGGCTTTTCCTTTTGTCAGGGTCTGTGTAAAGCAATTTCATCCATATTGCAGACAAATGCAATTTGTTGTTGAAGCTTTTCTGGAAGGAAATTTAACAGATCAACTCATAACAGATATTAATTTTTTTGAAATTAATTTGTTAACATCATTCTCAAGACCTTTCCTTTGTCCTTGACAATGTGCCTTGAAAATTTCATTAACTGCTAATGTATGCTAATACCATATTGCACAATCTCACAATTTAAACTTTAAATTTAGAAAAGTTATATTGTGATTCTGTATTATATGGTATATAATTCAATATTATTTTAAGGAATTACTTCCCTTGTCTTTGCTTATACATATATATATTAATGGAGATTAGTAGACAATCCACTGAAATAAAACTTTTGGCTGAACAACACATTTGACAAGAGGTCTCACCTTTTGCATTGAATTTAAAAGGAGATCAATTAGGTGTCAGACCATATCAGTTCCATCCCATGTCTGCTGATATACTCTCATAGGCTAACAATCAAAGTTTAGCAAATAGTGAAAATCACAACAAAGAGTTACATTTATATAGCAATAATAATATACTAAAGCATTCAAAGGTGACTCACAGGGATGTTATCGGGCAAAATATTATACATAATATATACATAGATATATGGACATATTAGGGCGGGTGTCCATAAGTCTAGTTTTCAAGGCACATCAACAAGATGATGGAGAGGCAGCGAGGTTTACAGAGGAGATTTCATGCTTAATGCTGTGACAATTGAAGGTACGGAATTCAATGGTGGAGGGAGAGGAAATCAAAAGTGCACAATGGCCAGGAATGGGAAAGCACAGAGATCTCCCCAGGTTATAAAGCTTGAAGACTTACAGAGGCAAGAAGAATCAGAGTTAAGGAGCAATTTGAACACAAGGATGAAAATCTGAACTGAAGGTAAGTTGGGTGTAAAGTGTATTCCTACTTTGAGGTGATCTCTATTTATGTATTTTAATCAGTAATTTAATCCTTTGTATCTTCATTGTTAATGGGAGTGAACTTTGCATTATTATCAGGGCATTAGGAAGGGGTTCTCTTGAGGGAAAGATGGCAGACAACTTGGGACAGCAATTAATGATAACTATAACCTTTTCCAAACATATGCGCTTTTAATATCATATATTTTATAGTGCTTCATATCCTTTGCAGTAATAAAATTTGACAATATGTGACAAGAAGGAAGAAAACTCATTAAGCCTGTAATGAACAGCAATGCCTCATTTTTTTTCTGAAAAGGCTAGCAGCTGCGGAATAATCACTTTTCATTTCATAATACCACATTTCACCTCTGCATTTATGCTTGAAGTCTTTCTCAAGGATTTTCAATTTCTATCCTGTAACATTTGCAATCCTAAAATAATCTAACTCCATCACTGACTTGTATGTCTCTATGAGTGTTACTGATTGTAGGGTGGCAGTGTGGCGAGGTGTGGTGAGATGGAGGATGGTGGCAAATGAAATGGGAAATGAAATCTGTCAAGGCACAATGAATGTACGAGATCAAGATACTTAGTGTGTCTACATGTTTCTGTCCTGGATGGTTACTTTCTTTTTAACAGTGATAAAGATAGAAAAGCATCTCAGTCTGTTTACACTGTGTATTGTTAATTTCAATCCATTGAGTGAATGTACAGTGTAGAAAGGAAAGTCATAGAGACATAAGGTCATACAGCATGGAAACAGACCCTTCAATCCAAGTTGTCCACACCTACCAGACATCCCAATCTGGCCTAGTCCCATTTGCCAGCATTTGGCCCAAATCCCTCTAAACCTTTCATATTCATGTACCCATCCAGATGCATTTTAAATGTTGTTATTGTACCAGCTGCCACCACTTCCTCTGGCAGTTTGTTCCATACATGCACCATCCTCTGCATGGAAAAGTTACCTCTCAGGTCCTTATTACATTTTTCCCCTTCTCACCTTAAACTTATGCCCTCCAGTTTTGGACTCCCCCATCCTAGGAAAAAGACCTTAGCTATTCACCCTACCCATGCCTCCCATTATTTTAATACATCTATAAGATCAACCCTCAGCCTCTGACACTCCAGGCAAAAAGCCTCTGCCCATTCAGCCTCTCCCTATAACACAGACCCTTCAATCCTGGCAAAATCCTTGTAAATCTTTTCTGCAATCTCTCAATTTAACAACATCCTTTCAGTAGAAGGGTGACCAGAATTATATGCAGTGTTATAAATGCAGCCCCACCAATGTTCTCTACAGCTGCGACATGATGCCCTAACTCCTGTACTCAATGTTTTGACCAATGAAGGCAAGCATGCTAAATGCCAGCTTCGCCACCCTGTCTACTTGTGACTCCACTCATAGTGAACTATGCACCTGCAACCCTAGGTTTCTTTGTTCGGCAACACTCCCCAAGGCCCTACCATAAACTGTATAAGTCCTACCCTGATTTTGCATTTTATAGACCCTTGAATTGGGTAATTATTGAGAGGAAATGTTTATAGAGCCACAGGGAAAAGGGTAGGGGGTTAAGACTAGCAAGACACTTTGCAGAGAAATGGCATGGATACATTGGGCTGATGGCCCCCTTCTGTGCTGTAACAAGAGGACTCCTGTAGTAATCATACTTAACACAAAGAAGTTTTTGGTGGTTGTTGGAGGTCAGTCATCTCAGCTCCAGGACATCTCTGTTGGAGTTCCTCAGGGTAGTATTCCAGGCCTCATCATCATAACCTGCTTCATGAATGATCTTCACTCCATCATAGGGCCATTGTTGGGATGTTCACTGATGATTGCATAACGTTCAGTACTATTCGTGACTTCTCAACCACTGAAGAAGCCTGTGTTCATATGCAGCAAGACCTGTACACAAAATCCAGGCTTGGGCTGATAGTGGCAAGCAAAATCTGAACCACGCAAATGCCCATCTCCAAAAAGACAGTATCTGACCATCTCCCCTTGATATTCAATGACATTGGCATTGCTGACTCCCTCACTATCAAAATCCTGCAGGTTGTCATTGACCAGAAACTAAACGGAATCAGGCATATTAAATACTATTAAAGACAAAAGCAGGTCAGGGATTCATAGTCTGTGGAAACTAACCCATCTCCAGACGTCCCAAAGCTTGTCCACCATTTGAAAGGCAGAAATCACAAGTATGATGGAATGCCTCGTTGAGTGCAGCTCCAGCATCACTGAAGAGATTTGACATCATTCAGGCCAAAGCAGCCCTCTTGATTGGCATCCCATTCACAACATTCACCACACCAACCACCCCCATTCACCATCCACCTTCAATCTGCACATCACAGTGGCAGCAATCTGTACCATCTTCATGATACACTACGGCAACTCCGTATGGCTTAGTCAACAAAACCATACACCTCTACCACTTCGAACAATCAGAGCAGCAGGTGCATGGAAACTCCAGCAGCTGCAATTATCTTTCCAAGCTACATGACATCCTGACTTGAAACTACATTACCATTCCTTCACTGTTAGTGGGTCAAAATCCTGGAAACCCCTTTCTGACCCCATTGTGATTCTTTCATGTCCTCATGACATCTTAAACTGCTTTACAACCAATGAAGCACTTCTTGTGAAAGGTGCTTACAAATGCAAGTTCTTCTATACCAGATGGACTGCAATGGTGCAAGAAGGTAGCTTACTTCCAGCATCTCAAGTGTAGTTAGAGATGGGCAGTAAATGCTAGCCCACCCAATGATACCCACATCCTTGAAAGGATAAGTTATAAAAAAAACTCTATGATTCTTTCATAACCTCATAATATCACAACCAATGAACCACTTTTTTTTGAAAAGCACTATATAAGTGCAAGTCCCCTTTTTAAAGGATTTCCTGCAATATGGAGTTTTGACCTCACGTGATGTATCCACCTGACAGTCTTCCTTCATGTCAGCTTCTGTGCCCTTCTCATCCTTTTACTTGACATTATATCAGCCATTATTGTCATGAAACTATCTTCTTTTTATTGTTGATACAGTTAAAATCCCCAGCCATAACCTACTTTACACTCTGTAACTACTAATCAATGCAACCATGCTTAAGAATTTGCAGTTTCTAAAAACTGCCACTCATAATATCATTGCGACTAACATGCAGCTGTCTCTCTAATATCCCCTTTAGCAGATCTACCATGCAATGTGCCATAGCATTGAATTATAGTACTAGACTACAAACTATGGTTGGAGCAACTGAGGCTGGAAGGTGACCCATGGAATTTTTTTTTAAAATGAAGCAGAGATAGACCTATTTAATGGTGGGTGTACTGGAAGGTGACCCATGGATTTTTTTTTAAAATGAAGCAGAG
>NC_063335.1:38910295-38995496 GCF_021869965.1 Rhincodon typus
GTGTACTGGAAGGTGACCCATGGATTTTTTTTTAAAATGAAGCAGAGGTAGACCTATTTAATGGTGGATGTGCTGGAGCCAGCCTACAACAGGTTGCTATTGAGGATTATAACCCATAACAAATTTTATGGTAATAGTAATTCTGGAAAAAAATGGGTTTAAGCAATTTAAGAATTACACTAAATTATCAGGATCATGATTTTTTATTTGATTAATAAAGTAAAACAGAAGACCACCAGTTATAAATAATAATTGATAGCTTTTCTAAACTAGCTGAAGAGCTATTCCTAAATTACTACAGAGACTACATTTCATAAGTACATAATTACCTGTAAAGTCCCTTCTCTATTTCTCTCTTCTCCTCTTTCCTGTTTCTTTCTTTCTCTATCTCTCTCTCTCTCTCTCTGCCGATGATGACGTAGTGTTTCTCTCTGCTGGAACCAGTATCTGTTCTCCTTTCATAAATCTGTGGAGTGCCTTGAGACTTGTTGATGATAACAACTTGTATCTATGTAGGATCCTCAAGAAGAAAAAGGCCCAGGGGTGTTATAAAGTAGAGTCTGCCACAGAGATACATAAGGCGACATCAGGACATATGACCAAAAGCTTGGCTAAGGAGATGGGTTTTAAGGAGAGTTTAAAGAAGGATACAGAGGTAGAGATGTCGAGGGTTACAGGGAGAAAATTCAGAGTTTAAGGTCTTGGCAATTGAAGGCACAGCAGCTTTACTAGAGTTTCTTAAACTGGAGATGTTCAAGAAGACAGATTTCGAGGAAAGGGGAGAGATATCTTGCAGGGTTGTAGGGTTGGAGGAGATGACAGAGATAGGGATATATGCAGGTGCAAGGAGTAGAAGTACACAATAAAATAAAGTCAACTCAGCAACCAGCAAATCGCATATTAAACACATAGGAATCAATATCAGCAAATGCATTAATGGCTGAATACTCTCTGCTCCATGATTCTACCTGATTATACAGTAATTTGGTGGACTGCTGTGTGATGTGGTAGAGGGACAAGGATGGACAAAGGAATTGAAAAAGTAAATATGTTTTTTCTTTAAATGAAACATTTACAAAAAGCTATTTTTTCCAATGATATTAGACTTACAAAGTGTAGAAAGTCCTGACAATCACCATTTATCACAACTGACCATGCAATCAGTAACAAAGCCTCGAACTTGTTATCAAAAGTACTTCAATTTAGGTACTATAGGTATAGGGATCTGAGTATCACACATGTAGTTTGTTTAACATTTTAAATGCTGCACTTAAAATGCATGTGAAGTTTTTGATGGCCCCAGGGCATCAACCAGTTGCCCAAAGCTCTGGAGTTCCCTCCCTAAACCATTCCACCTCCTTGATCACACACCTCCTTTAAGTTGCTACTTAAAATCTTTTACTTTGGCTAAGGTTTTGAATGCCTCTTCTCAAATCTCCTTATGTGACTTGGGCTGTCAGACAATGTGTAACAATGTTATTACGAAGTGCCTTGAGATATTTCATTACATGGATGCCATTATATAATGGCAAGATGTTATCACTTTTAACATGGTGATATGCTTATGCATGCATGGGAAACTAACGATGCAAACCAAGGAACCTTCACAAAATCAAACCAAATTAAATACCTGATTTTATGTTTGCTAAAGCTACATATCCACTGAAGAACTTACATTTGTATAGCAGCTTTCATGGCCTTAGGTCGTCTCAAAACACTTCATAAACAATGACAACTTCTAGAAGTGTAATCATGGTTATAATTTAGGAACCATGGCAGATGATGTGAGTGCACTAAGATCCAACAAATTATAGCATAATAGTTTCCAGATTTCCTGTTTTATTCAATGATGTTGTTTGAAGAATGAATATTGCTTAAGACACTAGGGAGCACTCCCCTGCTCTTTTTTGAATTTGTATTCTTTTACATTTACCTGCGAAGACAAACTTGTCTCAGTGTACTATTTCTTCCAACAGAGAATCCTTCACTAGGACAGTGGGGTAGTGAACCTTCATTTTCATCCGAGAGCCAAAAGCAAGATTACTACCTACTGAACCATGGTTGTACCATTGAATCGATGGGATTACATTCAACTACCGTCATATCAATTTATTAATGTCTTCACACAAATACTATTCAAATACGTAAGAATGCAAAGACTCCACAGTCTTAAATGGGAGTCTTAATCAGGCTGAGTTAGTGGAAATCTGAAGGCTTATTTTAACCGATTCTAATCCATCGATTTAGTCCCTGATGATGGGTATCATGTTGTAGGTGTGGAGTAAAGGGTTAATACTTGAATTTGTAAATTGTAAGCTACATCGGTAATGCTGGAAGAGATCCAAAGATGTGCAGGTTAGGTGGATTGGCCATGTTAAATTGGCTATAGTGTCAGAGAAGGTGGATTAGCCATGGGGATTGGGTAGCGGGGTGGATCTGGGTGGGGTGCTCTTCGGCGGGTCAGAGTGGACTTGATGGGCCAAATGTACTGCTTCCACACTGTAGGGTTTCTATGACTTATTTGATTTCTATGAGGTTACGTGATGATGGAGAAACTCTGAAGAGAGATGCGTTAGTGTACATCTTGTGCTTAGTTTAAATGTGGAAATAGTTCATAGCACAATGAATAAACATTTAGCTTAAACATGCTTTATATACCAGAAACCACTCTTTAGCAATGTAGTGCGCCCAAACTCCTCAAAGCCTACCACCTCAATACAATGTAGGGCAACAGAAACTGGGGAGAAATTAAATGGTCATTCACTCCAGACATGGGGTGTAGAAAGATAAAGTTTACACTAATTGAATGAACATTTACAGGCTTTATTAAACCTAAATGTGGATGTAGGATGGTAAGAGTGGACATTGTAAGTGCATGCTTAGTAGTTATTCTTAAAGAATAGGTATAAATTATCCTTTGCTCCAAATCTACCTAAGTTCTTTAACTGTATCCTTTTTTAGCCAATGCATTTAACCATCAACATTAACTCCACTCCCATGACTGTGGGAGCACCCACCTCCCATAAAGACATATGACAAGGAACAAGAGCAGACCGAATTAAAATCGAAAGAACTGTGGATGCTGTAAATCAGGAAAAAAACAAAGTTGCTGGAAAAGGTCAGCAGGTCTGGCAGCATCTGTAAAGTGAAAAAACAGAGTTAACGTTTCAGGTCCAGTGATCTTTCCTCAGAACAATGAAAAAGGTTCTAAGGAAGAGTCACCGGACCTGAAATGTTAACTCTGCTTTTTCCTTCATAGATGCTGCCAGACCTGCTGAGCTTTTCCAGCAAATTTGTTTTTGAACAAGAGCAGACCACTTGGCCCCTCAAGCCTGCTTCTTCATTCAATAGAATGTGTATTTCACATGAATCATTAATCTCCAAAAGTATTCTCAGCTTTCTTTGATGATGCGGATGACGTTTGTATCCCTTATCATTGACTTGCAAGACCATCACAGAGATGGAGTGGGATGGAAACTCTTTAGGATAGCTGGCATCTGGGCTTTATTGAAGTAAAGATCAATCAAGGAAAAGGTGGCTGAAGGTTCGTCACTCAGGAACCTATCATAACCTCTGGAAGAGGAAGAGGACAAACTGAAATTCTCTCTCTGATATCCATTAATTGCCCATCCTTGGGATGCTCCTCTGCAGACAAGAACATCTGAGGAACTCCTTCAGGAAGTTGGAGAATGGCATCATGAACAATGGAATGAATATCTGCACCAGGACAATGTAAAATTCTTGCATGAAATTCCAATCTGCAGGCTTGAAAGGACAGTGAAAAACCACAGTATGTCCAGAAAATATAAATTGCCTGCCAATTTATCTTGATGACAGCTAAGCATTTGGTCTGGCCAGTAGTTAGGGGTTAAATGAAGGCTTGCTTCTCAATGATTGGATTTTTCATTGCTTGTTAACATAAATGCAGATCTCTGTTCTCTCCCTTGAGGGATTCCTTTTCAACTGTAAGGTCATCACTCATGGATTGTAGCAGAATGTGGTACTCACATGATAATTCACAGTGCTCTTCAAGTTTTGAGAACTTCAGGAGATAAGAGACTTTACCTTTCATCAAACAATCTCTTTTATATCTATTGTGTAAGAAAGCTGGATGTCTCTGCACATGACATATGGAAATTTTCTGTAAAGCTTGGTTTCTCAGCTAACAAGGCTGTGTGACTACTAATTGCTGGGTTTCTAGGTCAGCAGTCTCTTTAAGGTAGTTGGACTGCTCCAATTCTTGTTTAACTCTGAAATGTTTGAGTTCCTTTTGATACTTGGCATTAAGCTTATGGGGCTCCTGAAATTCTGTAGTTTGCTTCTCTAATTGTTGACTTTAAAAACCTTTGAGAGTTTCCAGAGCTTGCTGATGAGAATCAATTATAAACTCCATCTGCCATTTATGCAAATCACCAACCTCTAAATGTTGAACATTGGCATGACTCACTTTCGACTTAGACATTTACAGATGACACCAAACTGATGGTGTAATGGACAACGAAGAAGGTTACCTCAGAGTACAACAGGACTGTGACCAGATAGGCACGTGGGCGAAAGAGTGGAAGATAGAGTTTAATATAGATAAATGTGAGGTGCTGCATTTTGGTAAGGCAAATCAGGGCCAGACTTATATACTTAATAGTAATTTCCTGGGGAGTGTTACCAAACAAACAGACCTTAGGGTGTAGGTGCATAGTTCCTTGAAAGTGGTGTTGCAGGTAGTTGGAGTAGCGATGAAAGTGTTTGCTATGCTTGCCTTTATTGGCCAGTAAATTGAGTATAGGAGTTGGGATGTCTTGTTGCAACTGTACAGGACATTGGTTAGGACACTTTTGAAATATCGTGTTCTGTTCTGGTGTCTCCCTGTTATAGGAAAGATATTGTGAAATTTGAAAGGGTTCAGAAAAGATTTATAAGGATGTTGCTGGAGTTGGATGATTTGAGCTGTAGGGAGAGGCTGAATAGACTGAGGCTGAGGGGTGACCATATAGAGGTTTATAAAATCATGAGGCGCATGGATAGGGTGAATAGCCAAGGTCTTTTCCTCATGGTGAGGGAGTCCAAAACATAGAGCATAGGTTTACGGTGAGAGGGGAAAGATTTAAAAGGGGACCAAGGGGCAATGTTTTCACACAGAGGGTGGTGCACGTGTGGAATAAGCTGCCAGAAGAAGTGGTGGAAGCTGGTGCAATTACAACATTTAAAAGGCATCTGGATGGGTACATGAACAGGAAGGGCTTAGATGGATATAGGCCAAATGCTGGCAAATGGGACTGGGTCAGTTTAGGATATCTTGTCGGCATGGATTGAAGGGTCTGTTTCCGTGCTGTACACCTCTATGTCTCTATGACTTTGTATCCCATTCAGTGGATAGCTTTTTATTAGATGGTTGCAAATGATGAACTATCACTTGATGGGCTCTTTCTGTGGTTTGAAATTTCTCTCTGACTGTATAATGTGCAGGTTGTAACTTACTGTGCACGATCATAAAGATGCGTTATATACAGTTACCTTCTGCCAATGCTGTTTTGGAAGTTATTCTCTGTGCCTGAAGCTTCAACGTCCACGAATCTGGTTGGTGCTCTAGGACTTCTGTCCTGCATGATTAAAGATCCCTTTCTAACTCCATACTGTGTGACATCTCTCAGGTGTTGTGTCCACTTTGTTGGCTGCAGATATTTTTGAAGGTTTGCTAATGTTAAATTGTGATTCAATTAGTATAAAGATTTCATGACCTGCTTACCCTAAAAGTTTATTGGAGTACGTTCTATTTTTGCCTGTTTTTCTCCTTAGCCTTCAACATTAACAAATCTTTTATCCTCAGTTTAATATCCCAAAATTTTGTTAAAGTGTTGGTCATATCAAGTGGGTATTAGCATGTAGCTGAGTCTTTAGTTCATTGGTGTCTTTTGATACATCTATCCCTATGTCTAACTTAAAATTAGTTTTCTTGCTGTTAACCATGACCTCCACATACCAGAATTCATATTGCAGGTACAGAAGTTGAACTCTTACAGTGAACATGTCACAACCCCAGGAAGAAGTCATCCTGTCTCTCTGTGTCCTTTGCTGCAGGGACACCTGAAGCTGCTGTGGTTTGTGTTCAATTTTTGATGGCCTCTCTTGTGGCCGCTTTTGCGACCTTCTACAAAGCTGGCCAGCAGAATTCTAGCAGGTAGGGTTCCTTAATGGTGTTGACTACACCTTGTTTCACCATGTGCTTGTTGTTGGTGATTTATAATACTATTTTCCTCACCGTGGCTGACTACTTTTGTTGGGGAGTTTACTTTATTTTTCTTTTTCTGTAACTATTTTGTACCTAGGTACTTTGTAGCCAAGATGGCACCACGTGTGGTGACATTGTACACTTTTTACTGTACTCTTGCACCCCACACTTCAGTATTTGTGGCAATAAAACCTAAATCTAAATCTAATTCTAAACCTAAATGTGGCGCGGTGTAGATTTTTTCCACATTGGACTTTTTTGTCCAGTGCCCCTAGGTGAATCTTGAAGTCCATTGACCACTGCTCAATATCAATGATGGGCTTCTCTTCTGGTTTTGTCCCACTTCTGTATTCAGATTCTAGGCTGGCCTGGTTCTTCACCTGTAAAACCATAGCACCAGTGAGTTTCACTTCCCACCTCCCCTGCCACTTGCCTTTCGGTCCATGGATTTGTTCACTATTGCCACCATGTAGTGAGATCAGGTCTACACTCAAGTGAGTGAACAGTAACAGGCTTTATGAAACATAATTATATACATAGAATGGCAAAAGATGGCATCTTCTGGAGCCCTATATACTCAGACTCCAGTTGCATGTGAACTGATGTCACAATGACATAGTGCCTTACGCACATGTTGAGTGTCTATTCTTAAAGTAAATACGCTTGGGGCAGCATTGTGGCTCAGTGGTTAGCACTGCTGTCTCACAGCACTAGGAACCCAGGTTTGATTCCGGCCTTGGGTGACTGTCTGTGTGGAGATTGCACGTTCTCCCTGTGTCTGTGTAGGTTTCCTCTGGGTGCTCCGATCTCCTCCCACAGTCCTGAGATGTGGAGCTTAGGCAATTGGCTATGCTAAAAATTGCCCATAGTGTCCAGGGTTGTGCAGGCTAGTGGACTAGCCATGGGGATTACAGGGATGGGGTGAGTCTGCATGGAATGCTCTTTGGAGGGTTAATGGACCAAATAGCCTACTTCCATACTGTGGGGATTTGATGAAAAAATGAGGTAAAAATGGTCCTTGCCAGTTGGATGGACACCTACATTACATTTTGTCATTAGTGGGGTGCACTGGGTACTCGTCTCTGTCAATTCCCACCAGTCTTTTCCATATTTTACAGAACATGATCAGAGATCTTTTTTATCTCTTTGCTGTAGTGATTCCTGTTCCAAAACTTGATAAACACTGCTGTATTTTTCATATTGATTTGTACAGAATTGTGCAAAACATTCTTGGATTGCTTCATTCCTATTTATACCCCTTTATGTATAGAGATCCTGCATACAACTTGCATACTCCAGGATTGTATTACTGAATAAACACAGAGAATGTTGGAGAAATTTAGCAGTTCTGGCAGAATCTATGAAGAGTAGTCATATGATACTCAACATGTCAACTCTGTTCCTCTCTTTACAGATGCTGCCAGACCTGCTGAGTTCCTCAAGCATTCCCTGAGTTTGTTTCAGATTTTCAGCAACCACAGTGTTTCGCTTTTATTTGATCGTATTAAATTTTTGGTAAGCTATAACACTTGATATTTTTGTTGCAATATCAATGACTCCTCTTCAGAAATGCACACAATGATTCATGGCCAGGAGGGTACATAACTTAAAGATAAGAATTATGCTGGGGTTCAGAGGGATGAGTGATGGATTGGATTGAGTGTAGAGGGAATAATATAGGCAAGACTTTAAAGATAAAAGTTTCTAAGAGATAAAAAGGACCACCACTTCATTAAATTCTGGTTGATTTATAACATCTCCATCTACCAGTTCCAATGCATCAGTTTGCCTTTGCAAATCCTTCTCTTCCTCATTAATAACCCACAAAATATCTAAAAACCAACATTCAATTAAATTTCAAGTTTAAAAAAAGGACACAGAATAGTACAGTTACCAACCTTTAACAAACTTGGCAGCACCTTTATCACATGCACTCTAGTAGTTCACAATGATAATTCACTATAAGCTTCTCAAGGGCAGCTAGTGACTGGCAACGAACATCAATCAGAGATGCCCAAATCCTCAGAATAGAGTTTATTAAAAAAAATAAATAAATAGCCTTGTTGCATATTCATCCAGAAAGCTGGTCTTTGAGATAGCATTTGGAACATAAGTGGTGAAAGGAAGTTTAATTGGGGCTTAATGTGCTCATGAGATCTGTGCCCTTATGACAGACATCTTATCGGGGCTCAATATTTGTCTCTTTCTGACAGTAGATTCTTGTTGAATTGCCGCAGAAAACATGTAAAGTGATTTTATATCTTTCAATGCCAAGTGCAAATCTATTGCTAAAGGTTATGTTTGATGGGATAAAGTATGTGGTGGCAGAGAGAGGCTTATGTGCACCAGCATTAACCAGTTGGGCCGAATGACCTGATTCTGCACCATGAATCCAATGTCAATTTTTGGTTTTATTCACCAAGGAAATGAAATGAGGAACACTTTTAAAAACATTGTGATGTTTTGTTGTTATGTGAATAAAATCATGAAGGATGTAGTTCACAAATTTTCCTGCGTTTCGTTTACTATACTGCAAAGGAAAGATGATCTGTGAATGGAGCAGTTGTTTAATTACTGTCAATAATCTGGTGTCATGTTACCTCACTGTGTATGGGAGGTGCAGCCAGCAGGTGGCCTCAGTGCATAGCACATGATGTGTGCTTGGAATTGTACAGATACAAATCTATTTCCAATTTCACTCTGTTTTAAAGTAAACAGTAACTTCTCGAATGTGAAGTGAATGGGAATCATTTGGTTCTGCTTTCATGATACTTTAATTTTTTTTCATCTATAGGATGTAGGCATTGCTGGTAAGGTCAACATTTATTGTCCAATTGAATGGCCATTTCAGAGAATAGTTAAGAGTCAACTGCATTGTTATGGGTCTGGAGTCATTCAAATATCAGATCTGGTAAAGACAGCAGATATTCCTCCCTAAAAATATTAGTGAACCAGATTTTTTTTAAGGACAATGTAGAAGTTAATTTATTATTACTGATTACAGCTCTTTATTCAGAGAATCCCTACAGTGTGGAAGCAGGACATTCAGCCCATCGAGTCCACATCAACCCTCCGAAGAGCACCCCACCCTGCATTTCCTACTGCTGATCCACCTAGCATGTTCAGTAGCAGCAATTTAGCATGCCAATCTATCTAATCTGCATACCTTTGGACAACAGGAGGAAATCCGAGCACCCGGAGGAAACCCGCGCAGACACAGGGAGAGAGTACAAACTCCACACAGACAGTTGCCTGAGGCTGGAATCAAACCCAGGTCCCTGGTGCTATTAGGTGCTGGTGCGAACCACTAAGCCATGATGCCACCCCTTTACTGCATGTATTTAATGAATTTAAATGTTACAGATGTTTTGATGCAATTTGAAATTATATCGACAAAATTAATATTCCTAGTTTTTAAATTAAAACATAACCATGATACTATCACAGTGCTCAGCTTGCATGACTGACTATCAAATCTCATAGATGGTAGGAACTGCAGATGCTGGAGAATCCGAGACAACAAGGTGCAGAGCTGGATGAACACAGTAGGCCAAGCAGCATCATAGGAGCAGAATGATTTACAAACCATTTTACCTCCTTGCCTTGATGGGGCAATGACATCAGATTGCAATCAGTAAGTATTTTCTTTGTCTTCCATGATATTTAAGTTCTATGGCTCTCTGGAAGGTTATTATGCCTAAGTTAGACGACACTGAGAAATTTTGATGGATTATGCTGTTACTAAACCGAAGATAACTGAATCAGAAGAAAACTGTGAGACTTTGCATTTAGGAATTTCTGATTGTCTACCCTCTTCTCTCAAGCAGGAAGCCTCATCTGAAACCCGGACATGTATAGATTTACACATTTGGGTGATTGACTGCTCATTTTGGTGGCTATTTGGTACCCTGAGCTCAATTAAAGAAATAAGATGCATTTTTATATTGCCATTCATGATATCCCAAAGAACTTCTCAGCTGATGAATAATTTTTTGAAGCATAGTCACTGTTGTAATACTGAAAAAGTGTCAGCTGACTTATGCACAGACCAAATGACAATGCGATAATAATCAGGTTAACTGAATTAATTATATTGGTTAAGGGTTGAATATCGATGAAGAACATGCCTGTTCTTGTTTGAAATTGTTTTGAGCAATCTTTTGTATTCACCTGAGAGAATAGATGTCACTTCATTTTAACGTCTGCGTTAGAAGATCTGTACCTTTAAGAAATCAACAGCTTCTCAATTCTACACAGCTCATTATTGGTGTTTTAAAGTAAAATAATAGTCAATATGTAGGCTTGAAGGTTGAACTGGCTGAAGTGAACAGGGATACTTGGCTAGGGTATAGACCAATAGAAAATGGCAGACATTTAAGGAGATATTTCAGAACACTCAGAATAAATATATTCCTACTATAAAGTAAATATTTTTAAGGGAAGAACCCATGATTCATAGCTAGCCAAAGAAGTCAAGGAAAACATCTAACGTAAGGGAAAAACACATAATTACACTAAGTGACAGGTCGGATGATTGGACAGAATATAAAGAATGGCAGAAGATGATTAAAAGTTTAATCGGGAGGAAAATTAGAATATGAGAAGAAGCTAGCTAGAAATGGAAAGACCAACAGCAAGAGTTTCTATAGGTATTTATAAAGTAAAAGAACAAATAAAGTTGGTATTCCTGAGAGTAAGAATGGGGAGTTAGTACATAATATGGAAGTAGAGGATGAAATGAAGAAAAATATTTTGCCTCTGTCTTCACTATACTTCAACCAAAAGAACATTCCAGTACTAGCTATAAATGAGCATGTGTGAGGGAGAAAGGAACTTGGTGAAATTATAATCACCAGGTAAGTAGTTCTGACCTAACTGATGGAGTATGAGCTGACAGGTCCTGATGGACTTCTTCCTTGAGGCATAAAAAAGATGGCTAATGAGGTAGTAGATGCATTGGTATTATTCTTACCATCTAATTAAGAAGGAGCAAAGGCAAAAATGTGAAACTATAAGCCAATTAATTTTCTGTCTATAGAAGGGAAGGTGTTAGAATTGATAGTTAAGGAGTTTATAACTGAATACGTAGAAAACCTCAAAGCAATTGTAGTGATTGCAATGAGGTCAGCCATGTGGACCTCATAGAATCATTGAATCCCTACAGTGTGGAAGCAGGCCATTTAGCCCATCAGATCCATGCTAACCCACCAAAGGTCATCCCACCCAGATCCACCTCCTAACCTATCTTCGTAACCTTGCATTTCCCATGGCTAATCCACCTAACCTGCACGTCTTTGGACTGTGGGAGGAAACCGGAGCACCCAGAGGATACCCACTCAGACACAGGAGAATGTGAAAACTCCACACAAACAGTCGCCCAAGTCCAAATCAAATCCGGGTCCGTGGTACTGTGAGGCAGCAGTTCTAACCACTGAGCCACTGTGCTGCCCTAGAATATGAGTTCCCTGATTGAGGCTGACAGGTAAGAACAAGCAAGTCAGACATCATGTTCACTCTAACAGCTGGCTCTGATGCAACCGGATAAGTGTCAAGGACTCTCAATGTATAAATAAAGGGTGACTGGTGACAGCCTCTGTGGAGTTATTTCAATAATCATGAAGAGCCAACATGGTTTATGAAAGGGAGCTCTTGTTTAACCAACTTACTGGACTTCTTTGAAGGAATAACATGCATGGTTAACAAAGGGGAGCCTGGAGACATACAGTATTTGGATTTTCAGAAGGCATTTGGCAAGATGGCACATAAAAGGTTATTGTGCAAATCACAAGCTCTTGGTGTACCTTATTAGCAGAGAGAGAGAAGATATGCTAGCTGGCTAAAAACAGAGGGCACAAATGGATCTTTTTCTGTTTGGTGGGATGTGATGAATGGAGTCTCACTGAGTCTCAGCTATTTTACAATTTATATCAATGACTTACATGAGGGAGCTAAGTCATCATGACAAATTTGCAAATGACACCAAGATAGATACGAAACTGTGTAGAATACATGAGGAGGAAGCTGATGATATGTTTATCTGTTGGGCAAATAGAACACAATGAGGGAAATTATGAAATTGTTCCTTTGGCAGGAAGAATTAAAAAAAGCTGAGTATCGCTTAAATGGAAAATGACTATAGAATTCTGAGGTGCCAAGCGATCCATGTGTTCTATTACATGACTCTCAAAATGTTAGTATGTAGGTACAGAAATAATTAAAAGGGCAAAGGAAGGCTCTTCTTTATTATGAGAAAATTTAATCATAAAAGTAAGGATGGAGGAACTCAACAGATCTGGCAGCATCTGTGGAGAAAGGAACAGATATGGTCAGAAGGCAGGTACTAAGGATTGATGTAAATCTTAATATAACATTCTTCCTGAAGCAAAATGACTTTTCTTTTTGTGCTTAAAGATTTTCATCATAATTAATTGATCTGATCTTCACATTAGAGGGCTTAATATTTATTTCTTGTTGCTCCTTGAAGCATTTCACCCATTTACTGAGAAGATCATCATTAAATATAATGTAACCCACAAAGGAACAATACAGGTGAAATAAAATCCGGGTTACTGCTGCCTAAGTTTGTTGTGCATATAGCAACATATTTAGTGTATATTTTTTAGCTATGTCACCAATACAGGTAACAAGATAATCTGTATATATTCAAAGTCATCAAGTATCATCATAACAATGATCTTTGCAAAGGATGCCTAATACCTGCTAACAGATTGTAACCTCAAACAGTCCTCTAGAGAAAAATGCACCATGGAAGCAACATAATTAAGAACATCCTATTTTTATGTTCTGCCTTTTATCTGTTTTTTGGTTTTCATTGTGAAGATCACAATAAAAATGGTGAATAATGAAATATAAAATTGACTGCAGCGTCTGGTGTTATGGTCTTCCTTGTTGAGATTAGCTTTGCAGCTACATTGGATGCTCCTTCAAAATCAAATTTATAGGCTGGGAGCTCCTGTGTCTGCCCAGCATTTGAGATTTTCAAATTTTTCCACTATCCGCAGACATAACCCAGACTTTAGCCATGTTCCATGCAGATTCCTGTCCCATCAAATAAGATGGGGGTAGAGGAGAACATATTGAAACTTGAAATAAATAAATTGTGTACAGTTTCTTTGGAGATTCCGGTTGACACTACTGTCTTGAACCCTGTTATTTTAGCTAAGAGTGGTATTAAATTGTTCAATGATACAGTTGAATATATAAATCAGGTAATTGATCTATGCTCGATGTGCTTGATTACATAAGCCTAGATAAGGATTCAGAGCAAAGTAAACCTCCACCACAAAAGCTACTAGTTCCTGAGCATGAGTACGTAAGCATGATTGCAGACATTTTGTGATTGCAGAGTAATTTTAAAATTCTTATGAATAAACCTGTTGAATACTTAGAAACTAGTGCCATATTTGCATCCGAGATATATAAAATATTTAACACCTACATTCTTCCAACTGGTGATTCACAAGAAAAAGACATCCTAGTAAAACCACTGAGTAAAACTCCAACATTTGGCAGTGTGCTTGTGATCTTCCAATAGGTACTGGTGGCAGAAGAGCTTTCCCACCATCAATAAATACATGTAAAGTTTAAGTTACTACCTTCAGTCACCAAGCTGCATTTTTGATTTTAAGTCGGGTAATGGCCAATAAACCTGAGCCCATATGGATCTGTAGCAAAATAGAGGTTTGAACCAAGAATAAATATTTGCATTCGTATAGCACATTCCTTAGTATTTTACAGCCAATAAAGTACTTTTTGAAGTATAGTTACTGCAGAATGTAGGTTGTGCAGCCACCAATTTGTGCATGGAAAGTTCCCATAAACAGCAATGACATAATGGCCAGATGGCCTCTGTAATCTTTCCAGTAATGTGGTTGAGGCTGAAAAATTGGAATAAATTATCCTGCTTTTCTTCACAGTAGCACCAGAGCAGACTAATGTTATTATTAAGTTTCAGGTTAACATACCATTCAAAGGATTGTATCTTCAGCGATGAAGCTTCCCATCAGCATTGTACTGGCAGATTGCCCTGGATATTCTCTGGAGTGGGACTTCAACACACAGCTTTCTGGCTGTAACGCCAGACTGTTGCCATTAACCTGGAGTTCCTGTGCTTTTTGTTAGAACATTAAGATTCTGATGGAGGCGTGTAAAACTCCAAGAAGGGAGAACTGAGAAAGCTTCCAGTAGTATCATAATAGAAAGTTAACAATGGAACTCTGAGAGCAGCCATCTATAAAATAAGAACTAGTACTGAATAGCTTATACTGCACACATGAAATGCAACATATGTGATTCAATAGCTACATTGTTCGCTGTGCGACAACAAGAAGACCTTTGTGGGCATTGTGTGGACAATTTTAATGATTTTTCAATCTGAGGAGATCACGGTGTAGTAACAATGTTTCTGGTTATAATCCAGAAGCTTAGGTTAATGTTTGGGGATGTCGGCTCAAATCTTATAATGGCAGTTAATAATGTTTGAATTCAGAATATATGTCCAGAATTATACAATTTATTTTACGAATGATGATCATGAAATTATCATTCAGTGATGTAAAACCCCAAGAGTGCATAATGCTCTTACCTGGACCTACATGTAACTGCAGACCCACAGCAAAATGATATATCTTTAACTGCCCTCTGAAATAGCATCTGAGTCCAAGGACAGTTAAGGATCAGCAACAAATGATGGTTTGCCAGCGATGGCTATACATAAAGTAAGAAAGCTAAACCAGCATACTTGTAAATTGTTTCAGTAAGACCACTAATATAGTATTCTACTCATTATCATGATACAGCAGAGCAGGAGGCCATTGATCCTATCATATCTGTGCCTACTCTTCGAATTAGCCTTACTCTCCTGCTCTTTTCCATAGCCTCACAAATATTTCCCCTTCAAGTATATATCCAATGGTCTTTTTCAAGTTACTGCATATCATGCTATGTGCTTTTTCCTCATTTCCCCTCCGGTTCTTTTTCCAATGCCCTTTAGGTCTGTGTCCTTTCCTTATCAACACTTCTGCCACTGCAAATAGTCTTCTTATTTATTCAAGCAAAGCCCCACATGATTTCAAATAGTATTCTCTAGTTTAATGATAAGAAAGGTTCTATCTTTTCCATTAATGGAAGGTAACTTAACTCTTACACTGAATACAATTTTCAGCTTCTTTGGCTAAATCACATTTGTACATTTATCAGTGTCTGTCCAAATCAAGAACTAATTGAAAAAAAGGAGAAAATTAATTATTATTCACTTCCTTTAGGGATTGTATTAACTTTTATTAATGATATTCCACTACATGGTGTCTGATAGTAAAAGAGCTTTGCTGCAGATCATTAAAAAAGTTCTAATGAAACAGCTTTGTTTAAAAAAAAAAGAGGCTTATAATTAACTATCAGAGAGATAGTTTATTAGTTAAGTAATGAGGCTTGTCTCTGCTAGGAAAGCACTGACATGATTGAGAGTTGTTGATAATGTGCTGTCTGACCTGAAGCAAAAGCAAGTTATCAATTCACTATCTCCTCCACTCACATAATTCCCACACATAATTATTTTTTGATTAATTAGACTTGCAGTTGCACTCAAGGAACTATTGTATTTTAAGAAAGGTTATACTGCCACTCTGATTTGTTATTTTCTCCAAGTTGTCAGATATGTAACCAGAACCAAAGAAAGGGTTCCCCCAATGACTTGGCTGGTTACGGTAGAGTATCAGGGCCATTCAAATCAAGACACATGGAGGTTTGATCTCCTATTCTATGTTGAGCAAATTGGTAACATGCACAGTGATGGTAATTATGTGATAGCCATTCGGTAGGACAGAATGAGAATTACTGTCTACTACAGGGCTGCTTTCACTGGCCAATGTACATGTTGGGATTCCTACCATTCTGCGCAATAAAATTGGCCTTATTAGCAACCTCATAATTAGGGCCTGAACCATTATTCACTGTACAAAACTGATGCTGAACTAGGGTACATCAAAGCTGTCCTGTAAGATATTAGCCACCCTGGTCAGATCATTTCTTACTGTATATCATGAACAGCCTGATGGCAATGATGTTTGGTCCTGAAAAGTGCCCACTATACCGAGATTACCCTGGAAGTGTAAAGTATCTTAGAAGTTTGAGTGACAGATGAAGCTCACTGTTTAACACTGTTCCGATGCAATAGCAATGCAAGTGGCATTCACCAGGATGATACTGTCAAGCCAAGAAAACATTCTTCCTGTTGTATAAGAATAACATGGTATATGAAGTTCAGTGCCAGTGTATAGGCCGTATGAACCATAGATTTGCAGATTGTGTCAAACAGAATATATGTTCAGCTCTTTGCAACAACCAATATCTGACACGCCTGTGCTTACACAGCTTCCAATTGGACAACATTTACTTAATAATCTTGAGTTATGTGACTAATTATGCTGACAACCAAATTTGTGTACTGGAAGCTGCATATATTAAGATATACGCTTCTGTTCTTTGTGGACAGGAGGAGCATGTACATGCACTGTGCCTGTTTCAACCCAACTAACTAAGTGACAGACACTGGCTCATTCTTTTGTCAGGGCAGTGCCTTGACTAATTAGAATCAACATTCCTGGTTTAAATTTTAAACAAAGCCTGGCAGGTATGTGTCAATCGTCATTAACTGGTACATTCTCCAAGCCAATGTTTCTGCCAATCAGAGTCTATTTGCCAACAAAACAGTACTCTCCTCTGATATAGTATAAATGTTGGTTTTCTCCTTAAATTGGTACTCTTGCAAATTGTTCTGATGAGTGCAGGTGGAAAGCTTTGATAAAATGTATCTTTTTCATCAATACTTAAATTATGTGAACCTTAACACCCTTATTCTTTTCTCATGGTTCATGGGATGTGGACAAGAGAAAGGCTAGTGTTTATTGCCCAACCCTAATTTCCTAAACGGAATTGCAATTGTCTTACTGCGGCATTGAGAGTAGGAAAATTAGCCAAAAAAATCAATTCGTAATAACTCTCTTATAATCCCACTATTTAAAAGTAAGGACCTTTTCACGTAAGATGGAAGCCAGCTGTAGGTAACGCTTGAAACTTGATGGGATACATTGTAGACTTCACTGCCCTGAGCAGCAATAAGGGGATACAGATTGATGGCCATTGTTGTGGGCCTCATTGTTTGAACTTTCACAATGCTACAGGAGGCAAGTTCCAAAAAGTAAAAGGTTATAGTGGAAATGTTGGATGTAAGGACTTATTTGCTGAGAAAGAAATGTATATATCTGAGATTGCTGGAATCTCTCTGAGGAATGCAATAAGTAAAGCAGTGTTGTAAAATTCCCTTTTGAAAAATTGCATGCTAAAATTTTCTGGAACTTTTTAAATGTAGATATCAAGTTTTGTGTGAGTGGATGGTAATGAGAGATAGTTGAATCTTTCGTGAGGCCAACATTTATTGCCTGTTCATAACAGCCCTTGTGAAGGTGATAGTGTGCTATTTTCTTGAACTGCTGCCATCCATGTTGGGTATGTGTAGCACAGTGCAGCTAGAAAGGGCGTTCCAGGACATTGACCTCGGAACGCTGAATGATTGGTGATATAATTCCAAGTCAGGATGGTGTATGACTTGGACAGGAAGTTGAATGTGGTGGTGTTCCCATGCATCTGTTGTTCTTTTTTCTCTTGATGATAGAGGCTGTGGGTTGACTAAATGTAGTTGAAGGGGTCTTAGTGAATTGCTGCAGTGCACCTTGCCGGTGGCGCAATGTTGCTGCTATTCATTAATGGTAGAAGGTGTGAATTCTTGAGGTAGTGGATGGGTGGCAATAAGAGGAATGTTCAAATATTTAATGTTTTAATATATTGAATAAGTAAGGACATTTAATTCAATCTTAATAACTTTCCACAATTTGGAATATTTCTTCAGTTGTAAGCTTGATTTCATTTAGTTCTGTGAAATAAAGGCTGACAAAATGTTCTGTACAAATGCTTTTTGCTCAATGGCAACGTTTCAAATATTCATGATAGCCATGATAATGCCATTTAATGTGAGGGGATGGTGGCTAGGATCTTTCTCATTGATGATGCTCATGGTCTGGTCCTTGTGAAATTTGCTTACTAATTATCAGACAAATCAGATGTAGTTGGGGTGTCGTTGCGTGTTTCTGTATCTGAGAGTTGAAAGTGGAGCAATCATCAGCAAATGTCCCCATTTAATGTTAAGAGGTAGCTGATTACAACTGTTCCAGGGTGACACTGCCTTTCTGGTGTATTCAAATCAGCAGATAATATTTGGTTTGTATAAAATTTTGGAAGCCATATTTTAGTGATTAAGTTGACATCTACATATGTAACAATAACTGCATTTTGTATTTATGAGTCACCTTTAATGATGGAATAGATCACGAAGTGTGTCACAAGTGTGATCCAAAATTTTGACCCAAAATCATATAAAATGATACCAGCACAGAAAAGCTTGGTCAAAGAGGCAGTTATTAAAGAGTGAGCTAAAGGAAGAGAGAGAAAAAAAAGAGAGTAAGAGAGGTTTAGGGAGCAAATTCCAGAGCTGAAGGTCTAGCTACTGATGGTAGAGTAATGGAAATTGGGAATGTACAAGAGGCCAGAATTGCACGAGCGCAGATTTTACAGGCCGTTATAGAGCTGGAGGAGATTACAGAGAAAGTGAGGGGTGAGGCCATGGATGAGTTTAAAAACAGGCATCGTTTAAATTATGTAATAAATTTGCAGTGTTGTCAGACTAGGAATCACGTTCGTTGATCAGGATGGAGGATTGTGCATTTTTGTGTAACAGTCTCTGGTCAAGCGACCTTGTTAGTTATGGCATCAAAGACATACAAACTGAATGTCTTAGAAATGGCACGGAGCCAAAACATATTGCTGCCTCCAAAGCTTCTGCCACAGCCGCAAGAAATTGAAGCTGGGTGCAGCACATCAGTAGAGTGGCTATCAGCAAATGACTTGTTGAAATTTTAATTCTCTGAATGCATCATGTGGCTCAGGAAGACAACAAAATCTGAAGCAGTCATCCTTCTTTGTGTCATCTCTTCCAGAAGACAGCAGTCAAAGCTCTGTGGGCTTATTTATTCTGAGTGTGACAGTGTATAAAGTTACAATACTCAGCAGATGAAGGAAAATGAGATCCAGCAATCATTTATAGCAGATAGACACAGAAATCAGAGATGATTGACAGGTGTCTCGAATGGCTAAACTTAGTGTTTATTTTCTGTGATAGGAATCTATCCCATTACAAGATTTCATTCTCATTATCAGGTAGGACTGCAGATTAGTTCTACCTACATTAATATTAATATTATACAAAAAATACATGCTAATCTTGAATGGGAAAGTATTTATGTTGATTCACACTCTGCCTTTATTACAGTCCTGCAATGTCTCTTGAAATGATAGACTGACCATACTGGTGTCGGTTGAAATGCAACTCAGGCAATAATTAATTACAATACTCAATTAGCATAGCACAGTGACCTAAAGATGTTTAGCTGTAATTGAGCCATAATTGAATGGTAAAATGTACTGAATACATGTGACAGAAATGAAAAATAGTAATGATGGTGTAAAGTTACCTGC
Organism: Rhincodon typus; assembly: GCF_021869965.1. NCBI lineage: Eukaryota > Metazoa > Chordata > Chondrichthyes > Orectolobiformes > Rhincodontidae > Rhincodon > Rhincodon typus. The sequence continues at coordinate 38,930,130 of NC_063335.1, forward strand.
ATTATCATCATGGAAAAGCTTACACTTGACTCTCTGTAATTACATTCTTGCAGGTCACTTTTTGCTGGCTTGCTGTGTTTTCTTTTCCCTGTCACTTCGAACCATATGTAATCTGATGAAGACTACTTCTTTTATCCTTTGTGCTACATGTTGACTATCTTATTTTGTTTCCCTTTTGTGAAGTGTCAAAAATGCATGTCTCTGTGCCAGAAAAATAACATTTGTGTTGATTTTATACTGTGGCTAAAATGTCTTTGCCTTAATTAAAATGTGTTTGTCATGGACAGATTTGGTATCGTGGACAGATTTGTCTTGCATTTTCCAGACTGTTAGAGTTACTGTCACTTTTTGCCTGCTCATTGACTGTAGTGGTAGGAAAGTTGGCTTTTCAAGAATGAAGGATTCATAATAAATAAGAGTCTAATTGGGAATTGGGTTATAAATGGATGAGGGAATCAGAAGCTCATTTTACACGTTGCCTGATGTTTTATTTTCTCCATTATGCTAAAATATACCCCATTGTTTTGATATATCAAGATATAATATATTCTGGAATAATAATCACATTTGATGTTACTTTAGAATTGTTGGGAAAGACCGAAGGCTAGGGCTGGATGCAGAATCTTTTGAGACTGAAAAGGATTTCATTTTATCGTTCTGAGTAAGGAGAATAAAGCCCATGTGTGAATCTCTAACCTGTTGTAATAGACCTTTATGTGGATATGATTATATTTTCTATACATCATACTGAAGGGAAAAATGTGTATTTACAGATGGTTGTTCAGTATCTGAAGTTTGTTTTGAGGAGGATATCAACTCATGTGTACAGGTTCCTCAACTATGTAATGCTCTTACCAACTTTGCAAATGCTTGACGAACAAACCCACGTATTTTTGACTTATCCAATCCCTAAATGTGGTTGATAACTTGAAGTTTATTTACTAAGTGAGCTCAAGGAGAAGAAAAATACAACATAAACACTCGTCGAACAATTAGATCAACATGTCCGTTTCAAGACTTAGATTTAAAAATTGACACTTCTTCAAAGTTGCAGCGTGTTTAATCAACGACCTTGGAAAGCCCTGGTTTTGATCTCCTACCTCTACTGGGTTAGGCAATTTTAGCTGCACTGTCTTGGGAACATTGACTGCTGTTATCCACTGTGATCCTGGATCAAGGAGGAGTGAATCAACTGGGGTTCTTGCTTCTAACTGCTGTTCATTGAACACTGCTGTAATGATGTGTGAGCTTAACTGTGACATGTGTTCAACAGCCAAGCTGAGACACCAGTAACAGTCACTTTGTCAAAGTCCTGGAAGATAAAGGATGCCTGAAGAATGGAGAAGTATGAGAGAAAGGAAAATGTTTCAAAATCAAACCAGCATGGTTTTATACTGAGACTTTAACATTCAATTCAAATGTAATGTGCACTTGAACTGGATTCACAGGGATTGAAATTGAGTTTTGTGACTTTTCAGGCCCTTAATGGGTTGAGTGTGGAATTGTGAGCTCAATCACCTGATTATTTGAAATAATTACTATGCTATTAAATTATTGAAGATTTAGGCACCTAACTCTGTTTGCCCATGATGCCAACTGCTAACCCCTGTCATGGCAGTAGTTGCCTGCCTCAGCTGCACATAGCTTTGGTTAGACCACATCTGGAGAAGTTTCAGTAGTTCTGGCCTGGTAGGGAATTAGAATTAGAATTAGAATTAGGTTTATTGTCATGTGTCCTCAAGTTACAAAGAACAGGAGTACAGTGAAAACTGTACAATGTCTCCAAAACACGGCGCCATCTTAGGTACAAAGTACCTAGATATAAGCCTTAGGTACAAAAAAATAGAGAAAATAAAGAAAACAAAGTTACACTACATTGCAGGTGTACATAGTATAAATTAGGAAAATAAGAAACAAGGCTAAAAACATAGACATTACAGTCTTTCTATAAGGGTTTCCATGTGGTCTGATGGAGTTCCACTGGTTCCTAACTAGTCATCTTCCCTCTGGGCCTGCTGACCGCTGCCCCTACTCTGCTTCGGGCCTGCTGGCTGCCCTCTCCATTCTGGGCCTCTGGCAGGAATGAGAAAAAAAAAACACAGGAGAGAGAAAAAAAGAGAAAAAAAAGAAAATGAATGAACTGAGCAGACGAGCTCCAGCTGGAGCGTCCTACTCAGCTACCATCTTAGATCCTTGGAGTTTGGTTTCGTTTTTCCGGCATGGTATCTGAACTCCAAAGTGAAATTATAAGGTAGGAATACATAATCAAATGTTGTATTCTATGGAATTTACAAGCTTCAAGGATTATTCGATCAAAGTTTTCATGATATGTATAAAACAAATAGGGCAGACACAGAGAAACTCATTCCAGTAGTTGGGGTGAATGGGATTAGGACAGATAGTCTAAAAGATAGAGTTAGACTTACCAGAAGTGCCTCTTCACAGGCAACATGATAGAATTTTGCAACTCTCCTCCACTATTAGGGACAGATGCCAGATCAATTATTAGTTTTAAAACAGGAATTATATGTTATTTTTAGCTAAAAATATTAATAACCATAGGACAAAGGTGGGCATATGGAGTTAGATTGCAGATCAGCCTTGAGGGGCTAAATGCCTACCTCATGTTCCTTTGTTGCTCTGTTGTTCCCTTTTCCGTTTCTGGTTTGGGAGGCTACTTCTGGTTTGCAAAGTATTGACTCTCAAAAGGTTAGAATCGGGTACTGTCTGCTGCTCATAAAAAGCCAAGGGATTTTGGGAGAAAACCATTAAAAGAGAGAAATGTGTTTGTTTATGACATTCTTTACTAGACAAACAGGCTGAAGTTGAGAAGAGAGCTTGAAAGCTGAACTGTTAATCCAATTATGGGACCTGAATCTAACTGACTGGTGATCTGAACTGAGTTTAGTTAGTTGGACATTGGTCTGCTGCTGAGAGCAACATGGCCTCATTGACAAGAATCCAAAGGAACTGCGTAAAAGTCACTTCATGCTACCCATTTAATTTGGGTTTTATCTATTTTTCCATTCATAATTGTTCTGCAGAACTACGTATCTTGTCCTGTATGTGAATGAATTTGTGTGTTTTACGATTAAGGGGGATATATTTATTCATTCACGGGATGAGGGCGTCGCTGGCCAGGCAGCATTTATTGCCCATCCCTCATTGCCCAGAGGGCAGTTTAGAGTCAACCACATATAGTTTGGTTCTGCACAGTAGTTCAGTCAATAACCAGTTTGCCATGTGTTTAAAGAATACATTCGTTTCTTACAAATGAGTTATTTTGGAGTTTATTGAGGAAACTTGGTGCAATTATCTTTTGTTCTATTTTGGTGATTTACTAAAGTATGTACACTTCTGGTACAGCTTGTGGAGTAGTGGGGCTTGATTTCCAATGCACACCTCCTGTCAACAGTCATAACACAGTTCTGGCAACTTTAATAGCAGCTCTGATAAATGCTGGCATCGAGCATGTCCAGTTGTTTACACAGTCAAAGGGCAGGCAAAGGACAGGTTCTTCAAGAATCTCCCAGTAAGGTGTCACTGTGATCTTGCTTGGAGTAGATCTGTTGTGGAGACTAAGACGCCCGAGAATGGAATGCCTCCACTGAGTCCTTCCTTAGAATGGCAGCACATCTGCTTTCCTCACCTCTGCGTGCCTCTCAACCAGTGTTGGAGTGGAAAGTAGCAGCGGAGGCAGACTGTCCCCAGCCAAAGTTGAGTCGCAAACTGTCTGTAGTTGGGTTTTCAATAGTCAGCACTCCTTAAAGTCATCCAGTGTGAGCATCTCAACTGCCCACAGTGGAGGATCAGCAGCCTTCAACCTAGTAAACTCCAGTCAGAGAGAATGAGGAATTGTAGACTAGGTCATCAGTCACATAAGGGATGCACTAGGACTTTGGAAAAAGATCAATTTGTACATGGGCTTCAATTAGATAAGCAGTTGCCAAATCATGAATGAATTATTTTGGAATAGCGAAGTAATTTTTTTTTGGTGTTACTCATAGTCCCATAGTCTTATTGTTCAATCCTTGTTGTTATACAACTCTGATTATATTGATGTTTTGCATCTGTGCACCAAGCAGAGTCAAGAGTAAAACTAAGTGGTCATTTATCCAATGGCTGTTTGTGAAGTGCTGTTCTGGGATTAGATGTCTGCCTGCAAAACAACAGGCACTCACCTCTAAGCAATTTATTAAATGTGAACTGAATTGAGACATTATTAAACAATGTGACACTGCACTATATAAGTTTAAAAATTTAAGGTTCTATTTGTGTACATTAACATGAGATAAGCAAGTTATAATTATGGCAACAGACAATCATTTTACATTTTAAAGCTTCATTTGCTTTTGTAAAGTGCACTTAACATTAAAATATGAGACCTGTTTTGACACTATAAGGAAATATTATGGTAGCTGTTCAGAATGTCAATCATAAAAGTAAATATTTGGGAGCTGCTTAAAAGGGAAGAAAGGGGTGCAGAAGTAAAGATGAATAGGGAAGGAATTCTGAGCTTGTGGTTTAGGCAGCTGAAGTTATGCCATAATATGACAAAGTGATGGAACTCAGGCATGTACAAGAGGGAATGGAAATTGTGTGAATTATGTGCAGTAGTTCCAATGAAATCGCAGTGAATGCTATCTTTCTTAGATAGTAAGACATTTTGTGTTGTAAGATCATCTTGATAGAATACAAAATAAATTCAATATACATGACCTTACTTCTGATTGAAACCCAAAAACACCCTATAACAGATGATCCATGCTTTCATTACCTCTTGACTTGACAATCCCAATGGACAACTGAACAACATTCCACCCCTCCCTAAAACTGATGTCACTCAAACTTATGCTGCATATGGCCTCTTCCACATCCCATGTTCTCATTGATTTAGCTCCCAGTTTAGAAGTGCGTTAATTATAACATTTTCATCCTAGTTTCCAAATCCCTCCATGGCCTTGCCCCTTCCTGTTTCTGAAATCTCCTCAGGATATTGTGGCTGCTGTAATTCTGCCCTCAGTGTTGGTGACCACACCCTCTGTCTGCATCCTAAATGGAGTAATTCCCTCACCGAAGTTTTTTTACTGCCTCCTTTTTCCTCCTTTTCAGCCATTCCTTGCCTAACTCTTTGAGAATGTTTTTGGTCATTTGTCATGGTATCCCCTTATGTGGCTCTGTTTCAGATTCTGTGCTAAAATGCAATTTTATGAATTGGGTTGGGATGTTTTATTATGTTAAGGACATGGCTTATGTATAAATTGTTATTGGATGCATACCACTTTGCACTCCATGGGTTTTCCATGTAGCTGTTATTGCACTGAGATCAGGAATCATTAATAGTCTCCCCTTGACCAGTTTCATCATTGGAGCTTAAAATGAACCTCTTTTAGACTTTCTTCCCTATGACAATCTCTTGGCTTTTGAAAGCTAATTTTGATAACACCCAATGATGACTTCTTCAATGATACAATTTTTCTTCATACTCCACTCTATGGAATCCTGGTGGTAGGTAGCATTGCTGCCTTTGAGCTTTATGTATCAGGTTAAAGACCCACCACAGGACCTGATTGTCAAGGAAGGTATGTTCTTATTTCGCATAACAATTCCTTTCTCAATGGCAGATGGCTATGAGTGGAATATTCCTGGTCAGCTGTATGACAGAAAGAAACTTGGAGCCTCAACCAGACTATACTATAGATCCAGACTATACCATTCATGCAAAAGGACATGTTAGCACATATCAGACTCCCTGGGAAAACTGTAACACCATTTCTTTACAAACTAAGGAAATTTTCAAGAACATTTTTATAGTGAGAACATAATAAAGTTTAAACATAGACTGTTTTAATTAATAAAAAAAACATAAACATTGACACATAACTACAAAGAAACACATAGATGATACTTCCCTCATAGGTATGTATTATTCTATATTTATACTCCTAATATATGACTAGAGGCATAAACACACGTACTCATTTTAAAACTCATCTCACAGTAAAGAAAAACATTTTCAAATTACATTGACAATTAAATACCCGCCGTATGTTTGAATAACCAGAAGATCCAGACAATTGTGAATTCGGCTCTCATTAGTATTGGAAATAAAATATTACAGAAAACCCATCTGTTAATCATTGCTTAGAAAGTAATTTGAACCCTTAATATTACAGAATACATTAAACATTACGCTCAGCATAAGTGCCAGTTGCTATTTTGCAAATCTGCGTAGACTGTTGAAAAAAGATTAAAGCAAAGAATTAGAATATTTGAACACAAATCTCCCTCACTCCAGTAACACTTCATTTTTAGTGCCTGCCATAAAACTGGCACTTAATGTTTAGCAAAGCCATAATATCTCAACTTTAGGAACGAATAGCTATATGAAAAAGAACAGTTGTTTAATGACATTGTAATAACATTGCTGTAAATAATTATTATGCGCTTAATAAAAAGGTTGTTAAAGTACAATAACTAGAAAGGAACAGCTGATTATAAATACACCAAACTGTTGGGTTTTGCTCAATAGTATTACGTTCCTGATTGACCCATTGTCTGAGATATTCTCATGACTATAAGCTCAGGCACAATTTCACACTTAAACTCCTTTAATTGATAATGCCAATCTCCTCAGTAGATGGGTTTCCCAATAGTAACAGCTCAGGTCTCATCACTGGCTATATCCCACCTCATGGAGATCCAAGCTGATAAAACTAAACAATCAAAATTACACTACCTTTAATATTCCCAGGAGGACACAGGTATCTTTGTCCCTGTAGTCTGCTCTTAGTAGTGAACTGCATGTGTGCTCTGGTTATATTTCAATCAAACCTGGAAGGAATTTCTTATTGCATGGTACATAAATCACTCCTGGAAAAAACTGAGTGGGAAAGATTGTACCCTGTACCCCACTTCTTATTATATTCTCCTTTAAATTCCTCACACCCCCTTGATTATACATTCCTAACAGATGAAAGAAATGATATATTTGTCCAATGGATGAATATAGCAAGGACAGAAAGCAACACTCCTATTTTCATCACTGAGGAGGCACTGCATTGATGGAAGTGCCACATTTCAGATGAAATATTAAACCAATGGCCCCATCTACCCTCCCAGGTCAATGAAAAGGAGCAAGGGAACTTTTCCAGTGTCCCAGCCAATTTGAGTTTTTCAGCCAAATTCAGATATTCACATTGCCATGTATGTGCTCTAATTATCAATAAATTGGTGACTGTGCTTCCTGCAGTTAATAGTGACTACATTATATCAGCCGGAAAGCACTTTGGAATGTATCATGACCATGAAAGGCTTTATAGAAATGCAAGTCTTTCTTTTTAAGTGATTTTCTTTTTCATCTTTTCCTACTCTGCAATTCTCTTACAATTTCCATCTTCTCCACTTCAACATTTTGATTCATATTATACATTTTGCAGAAGGGAACTGAGCATTGGAATCATCACCTGCACTTGATATTTGCCCAACCATGACACAATTTGATTCATTGAGAGATGTTGCAATGCTAGACAGTTGCTGAGCAAACTAAGTCCAAGAAAATGTGAGGGGCAAGTTTTTTACACAGATAGTGGTAGGAGTCTAGAACGCACTGCCAGGGGTGGTGGTGGAGGCACATATGGTTGAGGCATTTAAGGGCTTTTAGATAAGGACATGAATATGAAAGGAATGGAGGGAAATGGACCAAGGGCAAACGGAAGGGATTAGTTTAGTTTGGGCATCACGTTCGGCACAACATCATGGGCCAAAGGGCCCGTTCCTGTGCTCTACTATTCCATGTTCTACGTTCACTGCCTGCCTTCTGGTGTAGCTGACCTGGTATTCCAAACAGTATATTTTAATCCTATCCACCTTACATGATCTGGATTTCACTTGCTTGGGCCCTCAGCTCTGGAATTCCCTCCCTGGATCTCTCCAACCTTTTTTTCATTAAGATGTTTCTTACAACCTAGCAATTTGATCAAACTTTTGGTTGCACATATTAAAATATATTAGAGTGGTTCAATATTTGATTGATTATCAGAGTTTGTTTGCAAATTCTCCTGTGAAGTGCCACAAGAAATTTTTCCTGTGTTAACGGTGCTATATAAATGTAAGTCGCTGTTGTACAGGCTGAAGAACACAGCTGAGGAAGCCAGAATAAAAGGGACCAATAAAAGAAATTGAAAATGAATGTTGGCAAATAAATAAGGATGTGATGTGCATCTATATGTATAAATGTATGTGTGCGTGTGTATGCAGGTATTTTATGTGACTGTGTATTTCCTTATGTGCATACATGAGGCAATCTAGAAAATTACCCAAATGTGTCAGTGGGATGGAGAACACCAATTAGTTTTTTCCCTTAGGTACCCAGGATTCACATGTAAGGCTTCATGCATCCACTTTCTCTTCAAAACTCTGGATTTTGTTAGAGGATTAGATCAAGGATGTAGTTGGACCCTCCTTAGTTCTTCCACTTTGTGTTTCAGTCTTAGTCCCACAGTTGTTACCACAGGTACAGTTCATTGTAAACCAATGTTTTTCAGGACCAAGAACAGCTCAATAACAAGTATCCTGGCCCTCCATGATATTACAGAATTGATAACACAGGGTGAATTATCTAAAAATAAACTGGCAAATAGTGTAAGAAAATGCACCAATTCCACATTTTACATTTTTGTGTTTTGGGATTTACTGTCATTCCATGCTTGAATGAGTAATAAGTTGCCATTAACTATCATTTAACTGATTTATAATTATGCTGTAGCTGCTTATCGCTGTGCATACAACTTCAGCCATAACTCAGTGCATAGTGCCTTTGTAGCCAAGGCAGATGACTGTGGATTTAAATCTTACTCCAGAACTTGAGCATAAAAGTCTAACCTGATATTCCAATGCACTACTGAGAGGGTGCTGCTTTCCAGGGGAGAGAGAGAGAGGCCCATTCTGCCCTCTCAGTGCGATGCAACACTATCTCAAGGAAGGGCAAGTGTTATCTCAAGTTGATGTTTATCCTTTAATCAATGTCACAACAAACATTATCTGTGGCTAATATTGCATTACAGTTTATGGGAGCTTGCTGTGTACAAATTGGCTGCTGTGTTTCCTGCACTACAGCAATGAAAGCACTTTAGCAAAATACTGCACAGTCTATATTGCCTGTTGAAGTGTCTGGTGGTTATGAAAGGTGCTGTATCAGTGCAAGTTTTTATTTCTTTTATACTCACCAAGTATTTTTTACATTGGCTTATATATGGAGAGGCAACTGGATTTCTGGAATTCTGCTAGTGGTGCAGCACCGCAGGAAACGCTGATGTCAGCGAGAGATGCGAATTGTAAAAAATTTTCACTGTCTTCTGTTAGTAAGAACCTATGAGGTTATCATTTCTATTAATTAATAATGTGCCATGAGCCACTATGAAATATTTATAAAGCAGTTACACTGTAGTTTACTTTTGCAGGCCACTGCAATATTCTAATCAGTTATTATAGTGGGATATCAGCTATTTTTCTTAAACATATGTTAATGATTTTTCATAATATAATTATAATGTTATCATATAGTTTTTTAAGCAATTGTACTATTAGTGCTTTATTAAAGATTAAGTAACAGCTGACGCTCAAAGTGAAATATTATCAGCATTCCTCGGCAGCTTGCTTTTGCTAACCTTCCAAATTGTAACTCTCGTCTCTGCAATTGTTCAAGGATGCGGCTCATCGAATTCAAATGCCCTACTATCAGAACAGTGATGTGCAGTCACCACGTAAAATGTATGAAGAATTACAAGCAATCTTTAACTCCGCTCATGGATATGATCCTTTCCTACTGAGCACTAGTCTAAAATTACCATGTCAGCCTATCCTTAAAGCAGCCTCCTGGGCACTTCAATATCAGGTTAGTACATTGAGGCCTTGGACTTACTGCACATGCTGATTCCAAAGGTCATCCCACTGAGATTACCTTACAAAACCTGTATTTTTCAATGCATTGCCACTGCTCTACCTACCACTGATCCTTCCGTATTTCTTCCACAAACCTACAATTTCCTTTCTGTCTCAATTATACTTCTTGCCATGATTTCCTATGTTATGTGGCCACATAAATGGAGGTTGCTATTGTTTTTGTGAGCTTCTCCCGAGAGTCTTATTCCCCATCACCTAAAGCATGCACATTTAGGTAACCATTTGGCAACATACTGCCATTGGTGCACCTGCCTTCAATTATCCAGGCCATCAGGTGAGGAATCTACCCCCCATACCCCACCGCCCCCCACCCTGCCCAACTATAAAACTCGACTTCTCTAACTTACATTTTTCTTTGAAGACAGCATCAAGCACATCTCTTTGACCATACGATTGGTCATCTGACCTCATATCTCCTTTTCTGACTCAATGTCTTTTTATAGTTTTATAACTGTCCTGTGAAGCAACTTGGGATGTTTTAGAATATTAAAGGCACTATATAAATCTCAGTTGTAATTGCCTTTGATAAGTATATATGAAGTGACATATTTTGGGAGGACCAAACAAGGCAAGAGAGTACATGATGAAAAGTGGAATCCTGGGTAGCACTGAGGATCAGAGAGACTGTTTTGTGCATGTACATAGATCCTTGAAGGCAACAGGACAGATGGATAAGATGGTTAAAATGACAAATGGGATACTTGCCTTTATTAGTCGTGGCACAGAATACTAGAGTTGGAAGGTTATGATGGAGCTAACTAGGACATCGGCTAGGCCACAGCTAGTGTACAGTGTGCAATTCTGGACAGGAAAGATGTGTTTGCACCGGAGGGGTGTAGAGGACATTCACTTGGACTTCACAGGCTGGAGCATTTCAGCTCTGAAACGAGACTACATAGACCAAATGCTGGGGTTGTTTTCCTTGTAGCAGAAAAGGCTGAGAGGGACCTATTTGAGGTCTACAAGATTATGATTGGCACAGATGAGGTGGATAGGAAGAAACATTTCCTCTTAATATATGGGTAAATAACAAGAGGATATAGATTCACAGTAAAAACAGAAGGTTTAGAGAGGATTTTCACCCTGAGAGTGGCGCAAAGGATGTTAGAAGTGGGGACCATCACACATTTGAGGAGTATTTAGTGGAACACTTGAAACACCATAGCATGTGATGGGAAGTGTTGGGAAATTAGATTAGATCGGATAGGTGCTTGATGACCAGTGTGGGCATGATAGGCTGAAGGACCTCTTTCTTTGCTGTAATGCTCTATGACGCTATGATTAAGTATAACAGGACAAGCTGTCATTGACTGCTTCAAATTCTGACAGCAGTGATTACGCATCAAAAGTTCTCTTTTGGCCTTAAAACATTTTGGGATACCCTAAGGTACTGGAATGCACAGAAGAAAGTCAAGTTCTTTTTAACTTCATGTTCAAATATGTCCTTTTTATTGATCTAAGTTAAGGCTGCATACACACAAAGACACAGCCAAGAATAAAATGAGTAACAAGGGAAGGGAAATGAATGTTGAAGTAATTGGATGCTTTCTTTAAGGAGCTGTCTGGTATTTCTTCAGGAGATCTCAGTAGGACACAATATATGATCGCACTGGAGATGATTAAACAGCATGGAATTAGGAAAAGGATGATAGTTTGTATCAAAAATTGGTTAGAGGAGATGAAGAAGGGAACAAAATGGACAATGTTTTTAAGTAATTGGATGGGATGGTGTCTGACAGGGATTTATTCTGGAACTCCTCTGCTCACAGTATTCATTACCAATGAGGATGGAGGGCTAAGAAATGGAGTGCAAAGTGTAGGCAATACTGAAATCAGAGTCATAATTAATGAAGACCAATAGGAAATACAGGGTACTGGGGTATTCAGAAGCTTATGAGATAAGCAAAGGAGAAATAAATTGACTCATTGTTAGTCAGTGTAAGAGAGTATGCATAATTTAAAAAGCACTAACTATATTTTGAGTAGAGAAAGTTTGGTGATGTTGAAGGCCAAGGGTTATATAGGTTCACAAGTAATTACAAATAGCATCATAAATGCATGTCTGTAAAGAAACAACTGAGAAAATGAGTTTTATGTCAAGTGGTGTGGAATATAAAATATGGGATTTGATAGTAAATCTATATGCCACCTTAGTAAGAACATAAGAAATAGGAGAAGGGGTAGGCTATTTGGCCTTTTAGGCTTGTTCCATTATTCAACAAGACCATGGTTGACTGTTTACCTCAGTTTTACCTTCCCATGCTATTCCCATTGTATCGTGGGAAAGATTCTGGATGACATGGCTGGCACCTTCAGGGGAGGCAATGACCTAGTGGCATTATCATTGGATTATTAATCCAGAAACACAGGTAATGTTCTGAGGGATATGTTCGAATTCCACCACAGCAAATAGTAGAATTTGAATCCAATTTTAAAATATTTGGTATAAAGAATGCAATAAAACCATTGTTGATTGTAAGAAAATAAAGTCTGGTTTGCAACTGTCCTTTTAGAAGGGAAACTGCTGTCCTTGACCAGTCCGGATTACTCTGAGTCCAGACCCAAAGCAATGTGGCTAACTCTTAACTGTCTTCTGGGCAACCAGGGATAGGCTATAAATGCTGGCCTAGTCAGTGATGCCCATATCCCTAGAATGAATTAAAATAAAAGACAGTTACATGGCTTCATGACATGTGATATTCCAACGTAATGGTCCCTGCTTCACATTCAGTCACTGTCTCTGTGCAATAGAATCAATATAGTCAGTCAGCTATGTATGTGAAATGTATAGAAAAATCAGTACTCATTGTACTCAGACTACATGTGTATATCATAGCCTTGTAATTAGTTAGTGTTGTAAATGAATTTCAAGCTCTCTGACTCAACAAGAACCTGGCTCCTTGTGGATGTGTTTCACAGTTAACAAATAGAAGGCTATACAATGCATCATGGTGACAGTAAGTGACATTAAAAATGAGCTGTGACAGCTAGTTAATGACAGTAAGCGGACACTAAGGCAGAAAATGTGATATGTGTGGCAATTGGAAAAAGTCCCTTTTCCTAACATTCATCAATCACTCTGAGTTCAGAGCTGAAGTTACAACTATAACCAAAACTAAAATGCAATGAAAAGTTTGACTCAATTTCAAGAAAAACAGGCTTGAGACTATGTGATACCAACAGCAGCCAAGTGAAACAATTGACCATTTTGTATGCTCATATCAACATAAAGATGCTAAACGTAAGTTCATCAAAGCTAACTTAGCCGAAAAGCTTACAAAACTGCTGATTGCATCCGGTCAAACCAAACCCTTCAGGAAAATACTTCTGGATAAACCCAAAAATATATGATTGATGCTCCACTAGAAGAATGGTGCAAGTGTGAAGGAATTCAGCAGAACAGCAGCATCTTCAAATAATCAACTTTGCAATCACAACTGCAGCCATTAACAGGTTAAGAGTACATCAGAATCTTGTATGAGATGTGGCTTGTCTCACCAACGAAGACACTAATGTCTAGCACTTTGTGATATATGCAAGCTATGTTCTACTGAGAAATTTGGCTAAAATGTGTCGGAAGTCCAATCACCCAGAACACCCTGATGTACAGTGCAATGCTCCACAACAGCATGTGAAGAAGAGTCAACTAAGGAACAAAGTCAAAGCAGTTTGCACAATTCTGTCCACAGCACAGATCACGTCAACAAAATCCAAGATGTAAACAGCAACATTACAGTTTACAAATCCCGAGACATAAAAGTAATACACCTCAAAAGGAGTAGACAGCATGCACTGTATGCATTGATACTGGTGTGATGACAAAGGTCATCCCTCTACAGATCTTACATGGGATTCAGGAAACTGGGACAGTGTGGTACAGTCAACGTAAGAGAAGCTAACTGCATATAACGGGTCTGATATCCCATGCATTGATATTATTCATCTTAGATGTCAATACTGATTCTCAAAATGGATACCTAAAATCTTTGACATAATTGAAATAGATGGATCAGCTATTATCTGCCCTTATGCATGGATGCATGCATCTTAGCACACTCTGGGAGGTACCAAATCCATCATTTGCACACTAACAAATACAGACAGCAATACAAAGTCCAGTTATGATCTGACTAATTCTTACTGTGACACATTTGCTGCTATCAAAAATTTTAAAAGCTGTTTAAAACATTAAAACTTTAAAGTATTGTTACATTGTAAATATGATGCCCTATCCAGCATCAACTTTCCTTCTAAGTGCAGCATTCACATTCAAGAAAAGCTAAAATGGAATTGCATTAGAATCCCTACAGCGCAGAAAGAGGTTATTCTGCCCATTGAGTCCACACTGACTCTTTGCAGATCATTTCAAACCCCGACCCTGTCCCCAGAATCCCACATTAATTATGGTTAATCCACCTAGCCTACAGATCCCTGGACACTACGGGGCAATTTAGCATGGCAAATCCACTTAACCTGCACATCTTTGGACTATGGGAGGAAACCAGAGCACCAAACAGAAACGCACACAGACATGGAGAGAACGTGCAAACTCCACACAGACAGTCAAACAAAGCTCGAATTGAACTTATGTCCCTGGCATTGTGAGGCAGCAGTGCTGACCACTGAGCCACCATTCTATGGTACAAAGCTGCATCATCTAGAAAGTTGAGTACCGCACAGATTGATGCATTTCTGTTATTTGCATGTTGAAAAATGACAGCACTACAAATTGTGTGTTTAGATCCAAAGCAACAAAATGTTGTACAAAAAGATGATTATGCAAGATTCCTGGAAGAGCTCAATTTCAATTTTCCAGGCTTCAAATATTGTTCCCAGTTTGATGCTATGAATGGATATTAGCTGCGATATTCCATATGTTCAGTGTACCTCAACAACTTGTGTCTGACAACAATCTGCAGTTCACTAGTGCATCCTTCCAAGATATGCAGGAAATGGGGTGTTCAATGTACTATTTCGTCTCCTCATGATCCTTAGTCTCACAGAATGCACTGTTCTACTGTAAAATCTGTGATCATTCAAAGTAAAATGGCACATCCAGAGTTTCAGATAGCTATGTTAAACCTATGAGCTACTCCACTATGCAATAGCTTACCCTCACCAGCAGCTTTCATGTTTGGAAGACAGATCCACACAGTTCCTGTGCACTCTTAGCATGAAACTACATTCTTATCATTGGAAAGAGGGGAGAAAATGGGACAAGAACATAACCATGGAACATGCTGATAGTTATCTCACTTCAACAAGAACAATACATATGAGTTTCAGACATGGGTTCACAGAAAGATACTATGTCATTGTGTCCACCCTAGGACATATGATGTAATAATGAGCAATATTCAAGTCCTGTGGAGAAATGGACAATTTATCCAAACTACATGTCACCAGTCACTCTTCACACAGGATGAAGATGAAAATATGTCAGACAACATATCTATAACAAATGACATATATCCATGATGAAGATATCACAATGCAGGGTGAAGATACTCTGCCAATTCTTGATGTCTGGATAAAGACTGGACCTACTTGTGTTGTATGTCTGTCAAGGTGTTATCTGAATGTATATGGACATTATATCTACATGCAAATGTTGTCAGGAAATGATTCTTGTTCTTTAAAAGGTAAAGGGGGGGAATGGTGGTGTATCATGGCATAGATTCCAGAACAGGCAGATTTGTACCTTTAAGATAATTACATGACATGTAACACGTGGAAGTTATTCAGCTCACTTTCAATCTGTCTGTCTGTATGTAGAAGTCAGTGTAGTCTTTTCAGTCAGTTAGTTATGTGCATTTAACATACAGTAACATCAGTAGGCATAGAACTCAGACTATGTGTGAATCTGTGGTATTGTCGACTTGTAAATAGTTAGTGTTATAATTAACTACAAGATATCTGATTCAATGAGAACCCAACTATCTGTGGTATATGTGACCAGGGCTTGACCATAGAAAACCACAAACCACATCAATCAACATATCCCTTACTTCTCTTAAAACTCGAAATCAAGTGAACATTGTCTTGAATACACTTAACAGCTTTTTTGAGTACAGAATTCTAATGATTCACAAACTTTTGCATAAAGAATTTCTTTTCATCTTAGTACTAAATGGCCAATCCTTTATTTTGAGACTATGATTCCATGTTTCAGGCTCTCCAGCCTAAGAAACATCCAAGCAACATTTAGCCTGTTCATTTTCTTGAATATTTGTATTTAAATTTCCTCTCAGTCTTCTGAATTCTAGGGTATGTAGACCTATCTAGTCTACTCAATCACTTTACATAGAACACCTCCTCATCCCATAAACTACACTGGTAAAACATCATTGTTAAATCTCTAAAACAAGTAAATCTTTTCCTCAGATAAGGGGAGTGAAAATGCACACAATAGGCAGGTGTGGTTTTGCCAAAGATCCTGTATGTTTTTAAAAAAGACTTACTTACTCTTGTACTCCAATCCTTTTGCAGTAAAGGCTAACAGACTATCTCCTTCTTAATTCCTTGCTGTACTTTCTGGGTTTCACATACAAGAACATCCTGGTCCTTGGAATACCAATGCATTGTTTATATTTTAAATAGTTTCTGCTTTTCTATCTTTTATAACAATGTAGATAACTTTACACTTCCTCATAGTATGTTCCATGATATTGCCCCCTCATCTAAACTGTCTATATCCATTTGCAGTCTTTTTAACTGCTTACTTTCCCATGTAACTTTGTATCATCAGTAAACTTGAAACAATTACAGTCAGTCCACTCATCTATGTAATGACTGTAACTTATAAATAGCTGAGATCCAAGCACTCGCTACAGAGGAAGGATGGTTGAAGGCATCAGAGGTAAAAGGTGGCACCTGTTAAACAGAAACAACGTCTCTTGGTGGAATAAGAGTCCAAAGGTGTTCAATCAACTAAAGCACAAGTGGAATAACCTGAGTAGAAATTTGATAACCACAAACATAATTTTGATGAGAAACCACATGACGATTGCATTGGAGAAGTATCATGATTGGTGCCTTCACAAGATCCTCCAAATCTGGTGCCAGGAAAAGCAAACTCCACAGTAACATTCTCTCACAATGTACTGAACAAGATGCTAAACATTGAAAACGAACTCCACTGGGCAACTGGTCAGGGGATCGGAACGAAGAACCTTCTCTGGACAATTGTTGGTGAGAATAACATGGAGATATTAAAGCTTTCTCCAATCTAGTGGGATGGCACAGTGGCTCAGTGGCTAACACTGCTACCTCATAGCACCTGGCACGTGGATTGGATTCCAGCCTCGGGCAACTGTCTGTGTGGTGTTTGCACGTTCTCCCCGTGCCTGCATGGGTTTCCTCTGGGTGCTCCGGTTTCCTCCCACAGTCCAAAGATGTGCAAATTAGGTGAATTGGCCACCTCAATTAAATTGCCCTTAGGGCCCAGGGATGTGCAAGCTAGGTGGATTAGTCATGGGAAATGCAGGGTTACAGGAATGGGGTGGGTCTAGGTGGGATGCTCTTCGGAGGTTGGTGTGGACTTGATGGGCCAAATGGCCTGCTTCCATACTGTAGGGATTCTATGATTGTAGTGCTGACTGAAACAGAGAATGTTTGTATGACTGACACCAAATTCCTGAAGCAAATTGCTACTCAGAGCTCATGACAGAAATCTCCCAGGAGGACAGCTAAAACATTTTTGGTATGTCCTCAAATCCTCCTTGAAGAGACCAAACATGCCTGCTGTCTCAAGGGAATCACTGGCTTGCAACCAAGAAACATGGAGAAAGCCTGATTGAAAGAAACATATGAAATACATTGACTGACTTTGTTAGAAATATGTAGAAACAAGTCAAAGTGTTAGAGAAGCATACAATCATCCAAATTAGCTCTCTACCCAACACTGTAAGCAGCTTCTGTACAATGTGTGGAAGAGTCTGCAACTCATGCATTGGACTTATCAGTTATTTCAGTATCCATTGACCCGGAGTGGAGCAAGTCATCCTTAATTCTTAGCAACTGCCTAAGAAATTAAGATGGCAACATGTTTAACTATGCAAGGTACTAGACCGTTTTAAAGACATCAACAGCATTTAAACAACAAGTGTTGTAAAGGGATGGTAAATGTCTAAGAACCATTGTATTTATATAATTACAATCTATCATCTCAGTGGTCACTATCCTCCCCATGCTTATTACTAAAACTCTGACGAATGTTAATTACAATGAAATCACTGACAGTTCATCTCTTTGATGCCAGTAACACAGCTCCTCTGATGTGATTTGCTGTACTGTTATTTATGTATTCAGTGCTTTCCTGCTTTCTGTAAAGGGTGGTGGATGAAGAAACTATTAGAAAAATAATCAAGCATTCAGTTGAAAATTTGCAATATCAACTGCTTTAAATTATTTTGTAAAATCACAGAAAATTGTATTGTATAAAAGCAGCTCATTCACCCGCTGGTCCATACAGATGTTAGTGCCCTTCTGGAGCCTCCCCAACACTTCTTTTCACCTATTGCATCTTCATAATATTCTTTCTTCTCTCCTTCTCGTGTTTATCAAGATTCCCCTAAATACATCAATGTTGTCCACCTAAACTACTCCCAGTCACGGAATATGTCACATTTTCAACACTCGCTAATTGGGGAAGTTACCCCAAATTCTTTTTTGGATCAATTAATAATAATTTCATATTTATGTTTCCTGGTTTTGGACTTTCCACTTGTGGAGACAGCTCTATTTGTACCCTCCCAAGGGACCATCTTAATGACGTCATGATCACTATTATCTCATAAAGGCAATTGATCACTTGCAAGGAATTTTCAGTTAGTTTATTAAGTTTATTAAGTTTGTTAAGCGGTATTAGTTTTGATATGATGGATTAATTAATTAGACAAAGGAAAAGAAGACAACTGTGACGATTAAGAGACAACAAGGTGCAGGGCTGGATGAACACAGCAGGCCAAGCAGCATCATAGGAGCAGGTTCACTGATAAAAAAGGAAGAATACATAGTTGACACAGACTGGGTCCATCTTATTAAAGTCTCAAAGGCAACATCCTGCTCTCTAGCTGAAGTGTGAGAGAACTCTGGCGCTGATCTTCCCTCAATTTCTTTGGGTCTATTTTCCATCTGAAGAAGACAGCTCCCTGATAACAACTGTCCCCTACAAGGACCACTTGATGAGGACTGGTCCCTGACTCAGAGTTCTTGTTGATATGCCCTATTTTTAGGGACCAGTAGTTTAGGCTGTGTCAATTACATATTTGAATCCTTTTAGCCAATGAGCATGGAACAGCTACTCATGACTTCAGGATAACTGTTCCGCCCTTGCCAACCTGCATCTGAAGGCTAGTGTCATGTTCAAGAACAAAACATTTCTTTCTCTCAACACTACATTGATAATAGGGTATACATGGTGTCATGGTGTCTTTGACGTCAACTCAGTGGAATGTCGCGACCTCAATGATCCTGGGGATTGTTGTGACCTTTTTTGTACCTTTCTTTTGTCTTCATTTACTAGATGTTTGGAATTCTGGTTACTGCTGTAACACCAATTAAATGAGATCTCTTGTTACACAGGAAACAGTAGGGAAAAAAATCAGTTTCAAAGGGACCTCAATTTCAACACAGCGTTCATTTTTCTACAGAAAGTATTTGAATCTATCCATCCCTTCCTGACAATTGTAACTTTTCAATTCCAGATCATCCCTATAAATCCGATTTGTCCTTTTCCTATAATCGTTTCAGATCTCTGCATTCTTTCGATTCTCACCACTTGTACAGCCCCAATTGTGATCGCTGCCAAAAACTCTTCCACTCTCTAGCATTCTAGCCTCCATTAAGAGGCGCTTTAATACCTCCCAATTTGATTCAGCTTTTGGTAATCTGTTTAATTTTTTCTTCTGTTTTCCAATGTAAATTTGTTTGATGGTGCTACTGTAAAGCACCATTTGGTGTTTTACTACTTAGTGGCAATATAAGTTGTTACCGCGAAATTCCGGTAATAAGTGGAGAACAGGGATGAAAAATTGGACTCATTAGTGATATTTTATGATATTATTCAGTGTGCAACACAGATTTGACACCCCTAGTACAATATTTGGCGCTCCATACTCCCAACTAGCACCCTCTCTTAGCCTCGAACATGTGTTTACCAGCATCTCCTTACAGGTTAATGGCTGGCTGCTCCAATTCCACAAGTGTTTGATAATTTCCACAATTGGAATAATAGAATCCCTACAGTGCAGAAAAAGGATATTTGGCCCACTGAGTCTGCACCGACCCTCTGAAGAGTATCCCAGCCAGACCCAGCCCCACACCCTATCCCTGTAAGCCCACATTTCCCATGGCTAGCCCATATAGCCTGCACATCCCTGGACACTATGGGACAATTTAGCATGGCCAATCCATCTAAACTGCACATCTATGGACTGTGGGGAGAATGTACAAACTTCACACAGACAGTCGACCAAAACTGGAATTGAACCTGTGTCCCTGGCACTGTGAGGCACCAATGCTAACCACTGAACAACCTATTGTTTAAAATTGAAAAAATGTAAAGGCAGGCACTAAAGGACATTTGTCTGACTTCATGGCTTCTGTAGAAACCAATGGCTCACAGACATGGGTGGCAGTGGTAGACATTGAATGGTTGGAGAATGAACAAAGACCACACAGAGCAAAGCAAGCTGCGGAAGTGCAAGAAGGGGACAGGTGTACTGGAGAAAAGTCCTCAGCAGGGAGCCATCTCCTACCTGAACCTAAGTGAGGAAATCCGTGTGAGACATCTGAACTTTGTTAAGAACATCACCAAAAATAAATCTGCCACTTCTGCGCCTACAATTGCAACTTCAGAGCATGACAATGACTCCTTTGCCGATAGCTGTGAAGGTGACTGTGTGAAGCACAGCTGTAGGTCTGACTCCTTCCAGGCTGCTGCTCGAGATATTTGCAACATCTCACGGCTTGCCATCCACTGCTGTGGAAGCAAGGCCATTGATCCTCTCCTTTCAAAGAGAACTGACTGTATTTCATTCACTCTCATGAGAGAAAATTAGCCTTCGTGAGAATACAACTTTGCAAGGATTGTAGCATTCTCATGGGGCAGAAGACCACTAACTGCATGCAATTTGCTTTGTTAGTGCCACATCTCAACTTTGCCTTTTTCTAGATTTGGAAATTCCAACTGGTATGTGACCATAAGTGAATCTTGCAGCTCAGTGCTTGGTGTCCTGTCAGCAATACAAAGCCAGCAGTAGTTGCTGTGCTGACAACATGACTGATGTCCCTGAGGCACAAATACCATACTTGAGGGCAGTATGTATACAATGAAAAGCATGCTATCGTATGAAATGAGATTGAACAGGCCATTGGCATATTGAAACGACATTTCTGCTGTATGGCACCTCGGATGAGCATTGACAAAGCTTATGTTAAACTGTACGATAGTCTATTGCTTACTGCGCAATCTCACTATCATGGAGGACAATCCACAGTGTGCAGATGAGGAGCAGGACCTTGAGAAGGAGGAGGAAAATGAATGTATGAATGATTTATCATCACATATATCTCGGGAGACATACAATCCGGTGCCATTTTGAGGTGCAAAAGAATAAAAACAAAGTACAATCTTCATTCGCCAGGAGCTCAAAAACATGGCTTCCCTGCTCTAGGCATACTGCAGCCAGGAGTCCCCACTCTGGGCAATGACACTGCCAAAGTTGACGACCCACAACTATCCCAGGAATCCATGAATCGGACCTGTGAGCCAGGAGCCATCACCGACACAGCTCCGGCCTCCCCACAATGTCAAGAGGATGAAAAGAAAGAAAAAGAAAATATTACAAAAAGGAGAGAGAGCCTGGAGTCTGCCTGGAGCAGACAGGCTCAGCCCGAACACTACCTACTGTATCAGCGGTACCTTCTTGTGAGATGTAAACAGGGAAGAGGGCAAAAAGGACAGGGAAGAAGGAAACCTAGGCAGTCCCTTTCTGCCTATCTGTCAATAAAGAAATCATCTGACTGTGATACCAATAACGACAGCACCAATTACCCAATCCAGAAGACAAAAACACAAGCCAGCACCAAGTTAACAATGAGAACCCTAGCAAGCTGCTTTGCAGTGTATTTTTATTCAATTACAGCACAGGGACATCACAGGCTAGGCCAGCATTTATTGCCCAACCCTAATTGCCCAGAAGGCAGTTAAGAATTAGTCACACTGCTGTGGGTCTGGAGTCACTTGTAGGCCAGACCAGGTAAGGATGGCAGTTTCCTTCCCTAAAGGACATTAGTGAACCAGATGGTTTTTTTCAAAAATCAACAATGGATTCATGATCATCATTAGACTCCTAATTCCAGATATTTATTGAATTCCAATTCCAACATCTGCCATGGCAGGAATCAAACATGACTCTTCAGAACATTACATGAGTCACTGGACTAACAGTCTAGTGATAGTACGACTAGACCATCACCTCCTCACCAGCTTATTGTGAATGCCCACCTAGATTGCATTGAGACATCTGTGTGCGTCTACTTCTGACCTCTTGTGCGTCGCTATTTTAATCATTCCACCATTAGTTTCCATGCCTTCAGCCACCAGGACCCCATGGTCTGGAATACCCTTCCTGAACCTTCATGCCTCTCCACCTTCCTTACCTCCTTGAAGACACTTCTTAAAACCCAACTCTTTTGTCACTTGACTTCATTTATCCTTTTGTGGTTTGATGTCATTCTTCATTTTATAATACTCCGGTGAAAAGCTTTGATATAAGTTGTTAAGCAGGTTATTTGTTCTTTGACACTTTACAACACTGTTGTTCAGAATTCCATCAATTTTTTTTCACCTGACTTAAGACATGACTGGATGCACTGACCTTGACCTGCTAACAGACCTTGGCATTTATTGATACTGTGGTTTGTGGCATCTCTAACCACAGAATAGGATCTTCCCTGTGGCTTTAAGAAAAGGATTCACTCACTGACTAATGGTGGCATTGAATGCATGGAGCAGAATCTAGCAGCACGTTTGCTGTGCTTTCCTTAGATCCAACATTACTGCTTAAAACATTTCTTCCATAATAGATGGTTCTGTTTTTGTTTACTTTTTTCAGTGTGATTATTTAATAGCTTATGTTCCAAGTACATGCAAAATTGCCCAAAGCTTCAAAACTCTACAGAAATGAAGTATTTTTTTGTCTGAACCAAAACTGGAATTAAATTTTGATATTTGAACAGCAACTTATAATTATACAGTGCCTTTGATGCAAGGAACTGACGCAATATGCTTCACTCACTGGGGTTTTAGTAAGACAATTGGGACACTAGGCTACATAAGGAGATATTGACCTGGTTTTTACGGTCAGCCACTAGGCTTGTTATCGGTAGCAGTGAGGAATTGAAGTGCAACATGAGTAGCCCATTGCCATCCTGCCCATCCTGACAATACCCTGGGTGGATATAGTATCCACTAGGCTGCCCACTTTGAGGCCTATTGAGGCCCTTATCTGCCTGATTCAGGACCAGTTAAGGGCTCCAGTTCACTTCCACCACAAGGCAGTAGCGCCCCTCTGTTCATGTGTCCACCTTTTGCAAGTTTGCTTAGCCACACGCTTTGTATAACTTCTCGCCAATGTAAATCCTACCTTCACTCATTCACGGCTTTAAAGAAGAATCCTACTTCCTAGGGTAAATGTGCACGCTGCATGTGTGTCATATGGTGGAAATGCACGGTCAGCTGATCACAAATGTCACTGATTGTGATGTTCCCCAAGAACACGTCCCTGAGTGAATGGCAGGTCCTTTCTAAGAAGGAAGAATGGGGTATTTACATGCTTGCGGGGGGTGGGGGCTGCGTGAGTGCCTTGTGTACATCAGGGCTACCCCACTCAGAGATCACTAAATCCCACACACCCACCCCCAACATCTCAACTTTGCCCTTTTCTAGATTACATGCCTTCCACTATCTAGGGCAGTCAGTCTAAAAAAAGTCTGACTCACTTAGGTCTAGTGGTCATCTCCAATTACTGTCAACTCTTCTCCTCTGGCCCTGTTGGGGTTGCAAGAGCTGCCACGCAGTCAGGGTTGGCCAGCAGCTCTTGAGGACGGTGTTTCCTTTCACTGAGGGTCCAAAGTCCTGCCCTCAGCTTGTTAAAGTCACTCTAGGGTGACATCACTGTGAGGCAGCCTTGCTCAGAAAGGGAGTGAGTCGTCCGTTTTCCCCACTGCTCCTGAAATGTTCGGCCCTTTAGAACAGGAGGCGATCAACTTGGTCAGATAATAGGTTTTGAAGATAGTTTTAAGGAAAGAGCGAGAGAGAGTGAGAGAGCAGAAATATTTGAAGAGAAAGTTTGACAGCTGGAGGGACAATCATGGTTGGTGATGATAACTGGGATGTGCAAGAGGCCAGAACTGAAGGAGTCTACAGGGATAGGGTGGAGCTGATCAGTGGAGGGATTTGAATGCAAGAATGATCATTTTAATTTTGCTAACAGTGTTCAGTTTGAAATATTCATATTCTGAGCCATTGCCTTCTGTTGACCAAGTTGTTTTATAGCCATACAATGAGTTCTGTTAAACATGTGTTGATCTGCGCATGTGAGAAACCATGTTTTGTAATTGAATCTCAAAGGAAATTTATGTTTCCTCCTCTGTCTGACAGTTTTTAACAACTATTATGATGAAGGAGATGGCACAGCTGCAGGACGCTGAGTCATGGGTTCAAAGGTGTAAGCTCAGTCTCTCAGTCTTTTCAGGTTTTTATCTGAACTGTATTACCACAGGAGGTCCCATGAGAGGAAGAATGAGTGTCAGCAGCCAGGTCAACTGGTACCGTGGCAACAAAACTGGGACAGTGATGGAGAAAATCGGAGTGAAATTTCTGAAGCCTTCAAAGTGAACCCTGTCTCTCTCTATCTCTATCTCTCTCTATATCTCTCTCTCTCTATCTCTCTGGTCGCAGTTAGCATGTGATCCCTACTTTCACCTGGACAGACAAGCCGACAATGTTCGCTTATTAGTGGCACACCAGTCTCAAGCCATTGTTGCACTTCTGGAGCACTTTTATTCAGGCAAAATCATTGTGATGACTATGTTCTCGCAAGCAGGGTTTAGCCCCCAAGGCCATATAACAAGCCTTTTAAAGCCACTCAGCTGTGGTGCAGTGGTAGAACCCAAGCCTCTGGACCAGAAGATCTGACTTCGAGTCCCACCACCATCGAGGTTTGTCATGTCATGTGTCCTGAGCTCCTGGAAGCTCCTAATGATGTTCCTACTTTGTACAACTAGACCCAGTAAAATGACAGTAAGTGGCAAGGTAAAGCCTGAAAGGAAGTTCAGGAGGAGCAGCTGAGGGGCTTGGAGGCTGCATAGCTGTCAGACCAAAGAAAGGGTCAAACCTAAAGAGAAGTCCAGCAGGACTGCAGAACAGCATATAAGGTTCTTGGCGTTCAGCTAACTATCACAGCACAGGAGGAATAAGAGCACAGAGTAAGGGCAGGTGTGCAAAATGACTTTGACTACAGGAACTCACCAAGAAAAAGCATCCAGAACAATCACCAGGCCAGCTCACTGTTGCCAGAGCTGGTGATAGCCACATCTAATGATGGAAAGATTCTTGCCTTTATCTGAGCCCTTCTCTAACACAAAGGGTCCTGACCAGACTGTGTATTGGAATAACTAGTGCAGTTGTTTCAGCAGGTACCAGACTTTCTGCAGCCTTGATCACAAACCCAGACAAGCATCAGCTTAGTGTACCATTGTACTGAACCAGCAATAATGCTGATGTCAGTGCTTTTTAAATTAAGGAGGGCATAGATAGAAAAACTGCCAAATGTGACAAGGTCATTCAGGCCTTTGATTTTTATTTTAGTTGATAGTGTAACCTAGACTGGGAAAAAGTTTAATTGGCACAACTGGGAGCCAAAGGTGACCATTGATTTTTTATAATTGACATTTACCACCCCGCTGATAATTGTCAATATGGAACATTGAGAGATGAGCTCACGAGGGCTCACATCGCAGTTGGGATGGTGATGAAACTCTATCAGAACGTTTACAATTTAAAGAGGAGCTTACATTGACAAAAGCACTGCAGTTCACCAAGCAAGCTGAAATTCATAAACAAAACCAGCAATTACCCATGGGAACAAGGGGCTTTCTTAGACCAGG
This sequence comes from Rhincodon typus, assembly GCF_021869965.1. Lineage (NCBI taxonomy): Eukaryota > Metazoa > Chordata > Chondrichthyes > Orectolobiformes > Rhincodontidae > Rhincodon > Rhincodon typus. The sequence goes on from NC_063335.1 coordinate 38,956,269, forward strand.
CTACCAATACCAGCTTGCTCCTGCCTGTCAATCTGGGAGCTGCCATTGTGCCAGAAATACCACAGTCACAATGGGCAGAGACCTCTCTGCACCAAACAATCTTATCCCTGTTGTATTGGGAAGGCTCATTGTTGCTGCCAACCCTGAGCAGCCAGCACCCTGACTGACCAACACCCTGACTGACCGGCACACTGCTTGACCAGCACCCTGACTGACCGGCACTGACTGACCGGCACCCTGACTGACCGACACTGACTGACCGGCACTGACTGACGGACACACTGACTGACCGGCACTGACTGACCAGCACACTGACTGACCAGCACTGACTGACCGGCACACTGACTGACCGGCACACTGACTGACCGGAACTGACTGACCGGCACACTGACTGACCGGCACCCTGACTGACCGGCACTGACTGACGGACACACTGACTGACCGGCACTGACTGACCGGCACACTGACCGGCACTGACTGCACGGCACTGACTGACTGACACACTCACTGACCGGCGCACTGACTGACCGGCACCCTGACTGACCGGCACTGACTGACTGGCACACTGACTGACCGGCACTGACTGATCAGCTTGCCCCTGACTGGCCAGCAGCGCCAAGTCACAAGAGCTTTCAATCTGTTGAAAAACTGATTAAATGAGACCACTCCAACCTGCGAATGCCCAAGAAGTAGATGTCAGCAAAGAACAAGTTACAAGCTTCTCAGGTAAAACAGTAAACTGACAAAATGGTTTCTGGTACGCAGCAGACATGGGTAATTGCAAGAAAACTAATTTTAAAGTGGATCCTGGAGTAGGCATTCTTTCGGCATTCTGGGTGAAACCTGAATTCTTTCAACCATCTTCCATCAAACTTCAAGGTGCAGGAGGCACCATAATAAGAACGTAAATACAGATTCAGGCTTTCCTTAGCTATAATGGCAACAAACCATTGATACTCTGTGTGTAAATCCCAATCAGCATTGTTCTTTACTCAATCACAATGCCAGTACAGTTATGAATTCATTGACTCACAGCTGCAACTGACATTGAGGTTGACTTCTTTACCCATTGAGCTTAGCCTCATCACCTCTCCGGTCAGAGGTAGGTGTTGCTGATCTGTCCCTTCTGTTTGAGGAATGGTTGGAGGAAGCAGGAAAAGGATACTCAAAAAATGACAGTAACCAGCCACATGAGGGCATTCTTGAGCTTACTTTGCTCTCCCAGTAAAGAGAATGAGCCTGCTGCAGTGTTGGATGACCTGGTGGAAGAATTCCCAAGCTATACCCTTCCACTTCGCAAATAATGATTGTAAAGTTTCTAGTGTCTCTTTGATGAAAATCAGTCTTGTTTTAATGAAGGAAATAAAAGGTCTACTTATCCCAAGAGATGCAATGATGACATGCAAAACAATTGCAAGCAGCCAGAGAGAAAAGAATGTTTAAGTGCAAATTGGATCAAACCGATACAAAAAGTTCAGAAGTTATCAATATGTACAAATGTAAACTGGGATTTGCAATTGAGTCTCATCAGCAAACCATGGGACCATTTACATTTTATTTTATTGAAGAAGTAAATGCCCAGTTGTCAAAGATTATAAAGCTGAAGTGTACCTTGCTTAAAGCCGAGCATCAAACTGAACTTGAAAATATTAGAGTTTAGCAAGGATTGGAGAAGTCTAACTACCTAAAAGAGATGGCTGAATCAAATTTCCAGCTACTATCAGTCACATAGCGCTATGAACCGCTAGAGAGAAATACACACATTGGAAATGGGGCAAAGAAAGAAAGTGAACATTCTACACTAGACTAGTGTACAATTGCTGTACTACAACTAAAAGAAATTGCAAGAGCATCAGAGCTTACAGTGATCTTGAGGAATACAGCAGAGCTGTGAGAAACGCTCGTCTTACTTCTCCTGGGCCATAACGAAATAAATTAAGTATCAAAATCGTAGCTTTTTGTAAGTGGGTGCTCTTTTAAAAAAAGACAAATTCTTTCATACGATGCGAACAATGTTGGCAAGGTCAACATTTATTTCTCACTCCCAATTGCCTTTAAGAATGTGGTGAACGAGCTCTTTTGACCCACTGCAGCCCATCTGCTCAGTTTGATACATGGATTAGGAAGGGATTTCCAGGATTTTGATCCTGTGACAAAAAAATGCTGATGTTGAACTTTCAAACAAGTCTGCAGAGCAGAGTACTATGTCACAACTTCCTGTAGATGCTGGTCCAGACATATTCCATTGTTGAAAGTGCTATAGACTTATTTTCTGCTAGAGAGTGAGCCATCATTGTTTGCAGCAAAGTAGCCTCATGCTGATGCAATTGTGGAAGTGAGACCATTAGCTACAGAAAGAGAAATTCTTACTTTAGGAGTGAGAGGGAAATCCTCATTTTCTTGTCTCTGGCCTTGTCTTCATGTGCTCTCTGTCTTTTTACCATCAACCAAATTTATCTTTTGACCAGATTGTAACATAGAAGAAGATGAGGTGGAGAATTTCAATTCATTGTCCTCCTTTTCAAGGAGGTGTGAGCGTATAAGTCGAGGTGTGTTTAGTCTTGAATCCATTTTTCCCTGATTGGTCTTCATGGTCTTTACAGTAATGGCCCAGGCAGCAGCTGTCATGAGAAGCTGCCACCCCATTCCACCAATGTGTTTGCCTTTGAAGGAGACAATATGGGAGTATGTACATCCTATGTGTCTTTCAAGAGAGCCGAGAACACTGTGAGGGATTGATGTCTTTGGTGAAAGAGACGTGGTGTGGAGGGGTGTGGTGGTATAAGTAGTATTTGGATGGAAACTGTTCATGAAAAGAGCTAATTTGGAGAGAGATGTAGAGTAAAAGTTAACTATAACCAATACTCTGAATAGCAAGGTCAAAAACCACACAACACCAGGTTATAGTTGACAAGTTTAGCTGAAAATGCAAGCTTTCAGAGCTCAGCTCCTTCCCCAGAGGTGTGGTGTGATTTTTGACCTTGTCCACCCCAGTCCAACACTGGCATCTCCACATCTGACAATAGCTACAGAGCATCTGCAAAAGGTGCTACATCATGATAATGTCAGATGACACAGATCTAAGAGCGGATGGAAGAAGGTGCCAGAGAATGCATCAGACATTACAACCATCTGCTCAGACATTGGAATTATGTTCTGTTATGAGGAGCATAGATCGTTAGTCTAAAGGGTAGATATACAGGCTCCACAAATCCAATGAATGGTGCCTCTTGGTGTAAGTGTAGAGAAGACAGTGCATCTCAACAAATTTAGTTGGTTACATTTACAAGTGGTTCATATTGGGTAGTCCCAGACCAACGTTAGTTTAATATTCAGCCACAGACAACTAGACTGTGGATGGGTAGGGATAGGGATTGATAGTGATCCTTGTAATTTCTGCTGTTTAACTGGATCAAAATGTGAAAATGCCTGGATAGGATGGATTGGAAGACCTATTTACCTTAGCCAAGAGGAGAATAACCAGGGGGTGATAAAATCAGAAGGAATGCACTGACTGAAAGAAGTATAGAAGCATAAACTCTCATCATCTTTAAAAAGTATATGGAGATATACTTGAGGCACTATATTGTAGTGGGCTACTAACCAAGAGCTGGAGGAAGGTGTTAGATCATTTTTTACTGGCCAACATGATGGGCTGAATGGTCTCCTGTGCTGTAGGTTTTCTGTGTTTTTAAACACATTTGCAGGTTATCTCATTGTCCGTATATAAATAACCAAGTTAAAAGTTATTTTGAAAATTTACCTTCAGGAATTGTAGCTTAAATCATGTCTCTCACCTCCTCCCAGAGTAGATGGACACCCATGTCCATCCTTTAGCTATTATGATCAACCAATCCAGACAATATTCTTATTTGAGGAACAAAATCTAGAACTTGGCCTTCTCTGCACCTACTGCCAGACCCCCGTCCACCCTCAATCACTCTATATCCATTGCCCTTCTAGGGCAGACAGATGCTCCTACTCCCTAAAGATATTCCATTTGAAATTATTATCTGGAGTCTTTTGGGACCTGTCTTGGTGTTCATTTGTTCATGTGGGTTCTGTTACCATGCACGTTCATTAAGAATATTGCATTCTATTCATCCTGTTTAAACCTACTAGCATCGACAGTCACAGCCACAACAATGTGCAGATCAATTGTTGCCATACAATAGACTCTGAAACTGAATGTGACAGTTTTACACCATCTTGCCAACTACTGGTTTAATGGCTTTCGATGTTGTACTGTTATGTTGCTGCGAAATGGGATCATTAGTATTCATACTTGTAATGGTGTTTGCTTAATAGGCATAATTGGATCAAGGGGATGGTGTACTTGCCATGATGAAGGCAGGAGGGAAGTGATCACATTAATCAGCTTCCACTGTTTTCAACATCACGGATCTTGTACTAGATGCAAAATGTCATAATGTCGTGTTAATAATTTGCATCTAAAAATTTCCAGAAAAATCCTTATTCTTCTCTTAAGTCCATATGTCAATTGAGTTATTTATAAGTTTCATCTTCCCTTAGAAACAAAAATTAAGTTGTTTTTGATTTTATCGTCACAAATGACATGGGGTAATGGAAGCAGAAAGCGCTTTAGTTTTTCATTTCTAAAGAAGAATCCTATTTGACTTTGTTTCTCTCTCCACTGAGGCTGACGCTATTTCCTGTGCTATGTCTTTGTATTTCAGATTCCACCATCTGTGGTCTTTTGCTTTTATTAGACGATTTGAAGCCTTAAGTACAGATCAAAATCATGGAGTTGTCACATGCCTGAAATGCTCTGATGATAACATCTCCAGGAAGATGTCAAACCAGATTTGGCAATTTTCACCCAAAGTGTTCAACAGATTCCAAGTTCAATGAGCATTGGAGGTAGGAGGCTTGGCTGGTATTGTTGCTGAAGCTTCAGCAGCACATCTCGGACCTGGCAGGGTAGTTTGCAGCTATGCTTGATCTGTGAGCTGGACTGACTGCTGGAAGACAACGGGGAGTGGAGAGCTGTGGGTATGTTTGGAAGAGGGAGGGAGTGTGGTGGCCAAGAGCTTACAATGATCTTGAGGAATACAGCAGAGCTGTGAGAAACGCTCGTCTTACTTCTCCTGGGCCATAACAAAGTAAATTAAGTATCAAAATCGTAGCTTTTTGTAAGTGGGTGCTCTTTTAAAAAAAACAAATTCTTTCATGCGATGTGAACAATGTTGGCAAGGTCAACATTTATTTCTCACTCCCAACTGCCTTTAAGAATGTGGTGAACAAGCTCTTTTGACCCACTGCAGCCCATCTGCTCAGTTTGATACATGGATTAGGAAGGGATTTCCAGGATTTTGATCCTGTGACAGTGAAAGAACAATGATATAGTTCCAAGGCAGGTTAGTGTGAAGTTTGACCAGGCCATCATAATCACTCTACAACCTGAAGGCTATTCATTGCCACATTGTGCTGAGGTATTTTGCCTACACAGTCATTGTACCCTTCATCAACCTGTAATGCTATAAGTATTCATGCAGTATCTGCTTAATTTTCTTTTTAATTCCTTCTCCTGTATTACATGCTAACTTTACAATGTCGAACAATAATTCAGTTCTGAAAATAAAATGTATGCATTGACATTTTCACTACAGAAAGAAAAAAAACCTATTCCCAGGGGTACAGACAAGGACCCGGTTAATAAATGGCCTGCTTAACCTGTAGTAATTATAGGATTTGATCAAGGTCTCATGGTTAAATTTTAAGCGATGGTTTTTCATTTATTTTAAGAATTGCATTCTTCCACTGTTATTAGGTGGCACTTAATCATTAATTGTTAAGGTCATTTATAACATGTATTGCAAATATTTTATAATTTAGTAATCCTGTCAGAGGCCTAAGAATGTTTAATAAAATATGAATGAGGAGTGATGATCCTCTATTAATAAGTAAGCATGACTGCTATTTGCAACATGAAGCTGATTCACATTTGAAGCCATGAGCTAAAGCATGTATGGGTTAACTATCGTTTCACACGGCACCAAAAGCACCCTAGATATTAGCATGCTAGTCTTGCTTTAAATCTTTATATTATTGTTCATCAACAAAGACTGTGGCCTGCAAACTCTATTAAAACTCTATCCCAACAGTAGTATATATTACAATTTTGGCAAATAGACCAGCAAATGAATGCATTCGTCAAGATAGCAATAAGAGTGATAATAATGAATATGAGGACAGGGTGATGTACAATGCACAATGAAGGAGGCTGCCAATATTACCAAAGGGTGCTTAATCATGGATGCTAATTGGCGTAACTCCAAGGGGAGAGAGAAAGAAGTTATATGAGACTACCTATAAAACCCGGGGGACCTAACTTAGACAAGACATGTAACGTTCAGTAAGTTTTTTAAACTGCGTGTGTGCGAAATATAGAACCAATGGAACTCCATAGGCATGGAATTTTCCGGAGTTGTATATTGATCCTGTGAAATGCTGTGTCCGTTTTCTGAAAGCAGAGAACTTGCAGTTTCAAGGGAAGATCAACAGCCACAAAAACTGAACTGGAGGGCATTCACTTCAGTGACATATTCCTCTAGTCATTCTTGGAATGTGAGTGCCATTGGCAAGCTATTACCCACCTCAAAATAGAGAAGGTGGTGCTGAACTGCTTACTTGAACTGCTGTGATTCATTTAATGTAAGTACACCCATAGTGCTATTAGGAAAGGAGTTCCAGGATTTTTATCCAGTGAAAGTTTCCAGTATATACCACATACAAGATGCACTGAAGCAACTCCAAGACATCTTTGGCAGCACTATCCAGGTTAGCGACCACTATAACCTACAACACTACAACAAGGTCAGCAGGTGCATGGGAGCAACAACATCTGCAAATCCCCTTCCAAACCAGTGATATGGCTTGAATTCAAGACAGTGCACGGTTTTGAAGGGAATTCACAGATGTTGTTGTAACTAAACATCTTCTATGTCGGAACCTACCTGATGCTACCTCCTCAAGCTCACTGACTGCATCTTCTGATGCTAACAAATATTTTCACTGCTGTTGAAAACCACATTGAATAGCAGGTACAGATACGAAGAGCAAGAAAATGAGAAAAAAAGTGCATATAGTCTTAAATGTTTAGGTTCAGAATACCTGGTTGAGAACTCTTAAGTGATTTAAGGACAATTTATTAGGAAGCAACAGTTTAAGAACGATCCATATGCTAAATAGGATATGCACACGTGGCTGTTTAGAGCAGTTTACTGATCCAGGAGGACAAATGGATAGATTGTGCATATTATTGTGCATCTCTATAACTTGTAGGGTTGAAGTGTTTGGAAACATTTCCCCTCATTTTCCTGCACTTTCTCTGATTTTTTGCATTTTTCAAAAAGGCAGCTGTTTGACAAAGACTGTCCATGCCTCTGAGCATCCATTAATATATTTAATTTCTAGAGGCTGTTTGTTTACCTTATGTCAGTCACTTGTTTGAATAGCTTTGGCCAATCGGCAATAGTGTCATCACCCCACTGTCCATCACGTTAGCTCAAGGTCATCTTTTAATTTATCTCATACTGGGACCCTTTTGTTAATCTTTACTAGATACTTGTAGAGACAAGAGGGTACAGGATGCCACTTTATCGACAAAGGAATGTCAACATGAAAGCCGAAGATTTCAAGGCAGTATTTATATGATTTTTCCAGAGAGAGGAGTTACATTTAACTCCAAACAAATTCAATAATATTCTGAGAAGTCTCAATAGCTTTCACAGTGCATTTATAATCTCCTGGACGACCTAGAAGATTTCAGAGACAACAATTTTCCATTGAAGTATAATCAATTGTATTCCTCACATCAAAGTTTCACAAACAGAAGTGGAACAATGACCAGAATCATCTGATTTCTTTTTTGGCACAAAAGGCAAAGTCCTGCTGAAGCTGGAAATTTGAGATATAACAGAAAAGTTGGAAGTGTTCAGAAGTTTATCCAGCAACTGTGGAGAGAAAAGTAATAGATAGTGTTTCAGATTTGTAATGTTCTGTCAGGTGTTGAAGATTTTAGTCATATTGGTTCAGCAATAAATAACTTGCCTGTTCTTCTTTGAAACAGTCGTATATCAGATTATTTACAAACATCTGAGAAGACGGACAAGGCGGTGGTTTAAGGTTTCTTCCAAATGACAGCATCTCTGATATTGCAGTACTCCCTCAATATTGCAGGAAATGTCAGCTTGGATTGTGGGCTGAAGTTTCTAATGTGGGGCATGAACCATCAACATTCAAACTCAGAGAGGCAGGTCCTGTGCACTGAGACAGGCTTGGCACCTTTTGCTTCTATAGGTACATGGCTGATGCTTCGTATTTTCTGGTGATTTTTGAATTGTAAACCATCATGTATATTATACAGGGATAGATGAGCAATCCATGGACCAACTGAGCTTATAGATGTGAGGTTGGGAAAGCACAGCAGGTCAGAGAGCATCCGGGGAGCAGGTGAGTCAACGTTTCAGACCAAAATCCTCTTTCATGACTGGGGAGGGGGAGGAGTGGGTCTGGGGGAAGGGTAGGAGAGATGGTGATAGGTGGATGCATGTAGGGGGTTGTTGTGATTGGTCCGTGGGAAGGGTGGAGTGGACAGGTTAACGGGAAGATGGACAGGTCAGGAAGGGGAGGGCTGGACATGGGTTAAGGGCTGGGGATGGAGGGACTTTGAAGCTGGTGAAGTCAATGTTAAGGTCATTGGGCTATAAGCTTCCAAAGCAAAATATCAAGTGTTGTTCCTCCAGTTTACATTTGGCCTCACTTTGACAGTGGAGGAGCTAAGGGTAGACATGTCATCAGGGGAGTGGGAGGGGGAATTAAAATGGATGACAACTGGAAGGTCAGGTTGGTTGGTTCTTGCAGAGCACAGATGCTCTGTGAGCCGATCCTCGAGTCTGTGTTTGGGTCGCCCTGATATAGAGGAGACCACATCGGGAGCAATGGATGTAATATAATTACCTGCTCCTTGGATGCTGTCTGACCTAGGGTGCTTTTCCAGCCTTACACCTAAAGATGCTGGCTTCCAGCATCTGCAGTCCTTATTGTCTATGACCAATTGAATTTGCTGCATGAAGTGAGCCAATGGCCATGTGAGTGGTTTAAATTGGATGCAACTGGTAAAAGCTGGCAATAGTATGTCAGCTAAAGAAACTGCTACCATCCCAAGTCAACTGCAACCACTCCGCATACGTAAACCTTTGGCCCTCAATATTTAATGTCATAAAGTCATAGCTTATTTACAGCAATGTAAGTGGCTCTTTGATCCATCGCCAGTTATCCAGCTTCTATCTATGCTAATCTCTTTTTTTTTCAGCACTTGGCCTATAGCCTTAAGGAGAAATAACGAGATTTCAGTGGGGAACATGATGAGTGTGGTGCTGTGCATTTCTAACTTATGACAGTGACTACGCCTCAAAAAATTTTTAATTGGCTGTCAGTCATTTTGGGATATCCTGAAGATGTCAAAGATGCGATAGAAATGTAAGCCTTTCTTGACCATTTGATTGGCAACTGGGTCTTGGTCAATGTTGTTGTTGCCACAGCAATTTTCTGATGATTCCCCTGTCCTCTGTTAGAAGACATCAGGTTGATTTTCGGTCCTATCTCTTTAGTCATTTTCCATAACTGTAGTCTCACGGACCCAGGTTTGTTCAGGTGGATTTACACTTGTGCTTAATGGCTTTGATGTCCTTTTGTACCAGTGCCCTGGAAGCCCTGTTGCTTTAATTTCCAAATCCAAAATGGAGAAGGCATTTGAATTCAGCCCAGCCTAATGGGAGGAAAGTCTTCTTTTTTCCGATGGCTGTAAGATTTCTGAGTGAAATGAGCTTTAATCTATCTCCCACTGAGCACAGGAACCACATTACAAAAATGAACATAACTTGGCATAAATTAGTACTAAATTGCCAATCGTACTCAGGGAGGCCATAAAGGTAACTGATGTGAGAAATGGAAATGTCACACTCATGTAGTGATAACTGTAATTGTGAAGTTGGATTAAAGTACCTTATTAAGGCAGTTTAAAGGGAAATTATACTTGAACTAGGGATGTTTTATGCTGATGTGGGTGCATAAAGTGGAAACATGGGGGTGGGGTGGGTGAGAACCAGATATACCTGGAGATAAGGCAGGTTTCTGATATCCTGCTTCCACTTGTACAAGTCTGATGGCTGCACCTGAATGGAGCTGGGTCTAACCTTGTTGCAAGGTGTTTTTGTTAGTGCTGTTAAGGGTGGGTGGAAGAGCTTTAAACTAATTTGGCAGGAGTGTGGGAACCAGCAGAGAATGTCTGAGAGAAATACTAGGGTGCACAGAGTATCGGGAGAGACAGATAGCACTAAAATAAAGAATGGTAAACTAAGAGGTGAAGACAGAGCAAGAGAGAAGGTGACGAAATCTGAATCAGAGTTAGACTTTGTGTATGTGTGCAGTATAGTGATTGGGAATTCGCTGGCACAATTGCCGTGTGTAGAATTATGATGTTGTCACGATAATAGAGAGCTGGCTGAAGCAAGGGCAGGAGTGGGAATTAAATATTCCTGTGTGCAAGGTTTTCAGAAAAGACACGAAAGGAAGAAAAGGAAGAGGAGTGGTGGTATTGGTTAAGGAGATCATTGCAGCTCCAGAGAATGAGAATGTCGCAGAAGCATCAAAAGTGAAATCAATAAGGCGAAAAGTAAGTAACAAAAATTATGCCAGTACATTGCTATGTGTAATCTACAGAGCATCAAATTGTGGGAAAGGTATAGAAGAACAAATTTGCCAGGAAATTACAGAGAGATGCAAACATGTCAGAGCAGCTACAATGGAGGACTTTTATTATCTAACTATGCACTGGTCATGTAAAGGACAAGGATGAATAAGGGTTCTTAGTTTGTGTTCAGGATAATTTCTGACAACAATGTCTGTTCAGTCCAACAAGGAAAGGGCAGACTATTGGACCTGCTTCTTGGGAATGAGGTGGACTGAGCAGTTCAAAAGCCAGTGGGGGAACACTTAGAAGATCGTGATCATTGTATAAACGTTTATGATGATGGTAGAAAAGGATAGTCAGCAATCCAGAGTAAGAATTTATAATGGGGGAGAGCCAATGTCAATGGATCAAGAATGGAACTGGGTCAGATAGACTGAAAACAAAAGTTAGTGAGAAAACCAATAGCTGAGCAATGGGCTACTTTCAGAGGAGATGGTTCAGGCACACAGGGTATATTCTCTCAAAAGGGAAAGGTAGTAAAAAGGTAGGAAAGTAGAAAAAAGAAGTTGAAATCCAGAGAGCTTTGGATGAAAGAGAAGAGGGAATCAAAATAAAAAAGAAGCATGTTTTTCATGATTTCAGGCAGAAAATATAATTAAGAACCAAACTGAATACAAAAGGTTTTGAGGGGAGGTAAATAAAAGTAAGTAAGAGAAGCAAAAAATGATAATGAGTACACACTGGAAGCTATCACTAAGGAGATTCCCAATTTCTTCTATGAGCATGTAAATAGAAAAAGGATGGTAAAAGAAGGAATGGGGCTAATTAGGAATCGAAAAGTGTATTTACGTATGGAGACAGGTGGCATGGCTGAGAAGATTCATTACCTGTTACTGTTTCACAGAGTGCAGTCAGATCTGACAATAAGAATCTAAGAGAAATTATTGAAGAGCTCTTGGGTCCCGCTTTTATTTAATGCAAAATGATGGATGAGCAACGGGCTTGCATGACAACTATCCTAGGCGTCCAAAATCAGACAAGTTAATGGAATATGATGTTGGAAAGAATGTTAAACCAGCATTTCCTGTTGTTTCCGCATTAGCACATTCAGTTGAATTCACCACATTCACCAATTCAGAAAAGCAATCTCAATTTCCAGTATTTGTGATGTACTGCGCTGTTGGCAAATTGAAGAGGAATACTGGAAGCTGGAATATGTGAGAGGGACAAGCCAGGCCACAAAGCTAATGCATCATCTGGGAGATTTAGGTTAGCAAAGGATCATTAGAACTCTAGGAGCCATCTGAAACTGGATATCAGAAACATATAGCCAGAGCAGAGAAGTGCTGTCTGTAGTCAATACCAAGGTTGGACCCATTTAACTAGAATGTGGTGAACCCATCAAGAAGGATCATTATTTGTAGCCTTTCAAGGATTAGGAATTCTGTGTCTCCTTGCTATAAGATGATAAGTCTATAAGATATAGGAGCAGAATTAGGCCCTTCAGCCCATCAAGGCTGCTCCACATTTGATCATGGCTAACATGTTTCTCAACCCCATTCTGGGAACTTTTAGTCTGCTGTGGCAACAATTGGCCTAATAAGGAGCTAGTGGTCAACAAATGAAGTATGGTGGCTATAGGCTTGGATCTGAAGCAAATTTAGGTGTTGTGTAATGGACACCTGAATAACTGGATAGTGTCGTTCTGGTTTTGAGCCAGTGGTGGGACTGATGGTTTTTAATTCACAGTTAGGTTATAAAAGAGATGATTGAATGAATATGTGTGTATGTTTCAGTCACTAAGCCCTGTATATGCCAATAAATTTGATGCAGATCCTGTATTCTGACAAAATGAAGACATTCACTTGAAGGATAACAAGGTGTGGAGCTGGATGAACACAGCAGGCCAGGCAGCATCAGAGGAGCAGGAAAGCTGACTTTTTGGGTCAGGACCCTTCTTCAGAAAATGAAGCATTGGCTGTTCCTACTATCTCCATCACTTGAAGGAGTTGCAACTAGTTTTGACATGTTAACTCTGGCAAACGTTCTATATGGCATCAATTCCAATAGCCTGAGCATTTCTAGGTATGACTTAGGTTCCACTATCCAAGATGGAGCTGGAAGGCAGTGTAGAAACAATACTATTAACTGTAGGAAAGGATTTGTGGCATGCATGTTGTGCTATGGAATTCCCTCCTTAAAAACTGCCCAGCTCTCCTTTAAATTACTCCTTAAAACCTTTTGACCAGGTTCTGCTCACCTGTTCCAATATCTCCTGGCTCATTGTCATGTAATGATAATAATGTTCAGGTGAAATACTGTTTTGTTATGTTCATTACAGAACGATATAAATGTAGGTTGTTAGAAGTCTTGCTTTGCGCAAAGGTTGACAGGTATTTCCAGTTCTCAAACAATCCGATGAGTGGCCCTTAACACTGGATCATTGTTCTAAAAAGCTGAGTAAATGAAAGAGTTTGCGTTATGTGGAGTTGGAATAAGGTGGGGCTGTATGAAGGGAAACTATGAACTGCAAGTTAGTGGTAGGTGTATTTTCCCTTAGATGGGGGATTTCAAGACAAGGGGGCATATTTTTAAGGTGAGAGGAGAGAGATTTAAAAAAAGACATGATTTTTTACAGAGGGTGGTTTGCATGTAGAATGAACTTCGAGAGGAAGCGGTGAATGTGGCCACAGTTACAATGTTTAAAAGACTCATAGATAAGTACGTGAATATGAAAGGTTAGGAGGGATGTGAGCCAGGAGCAGGCAGGTGGGACTAGTTTTAGTTTGAGATTATGTTTGGCATGGACTGGTTGGACCGAAGGGTCTGTTTCCATTGTGTATAACGCGATAACTCTATGTCCTCGTTTTGGAGATCATATTCTGAAATAAATGGTCCAGTGATGATCCTGGTAATCTAAAATGGTTGTTCATCAAGGAACTGATGATGATTGAAAGACAGTGGGGAAACAGGTGGCCTTTCCTTTCAATCATTATCTGCCATTTTCATGTACGTTCCCTCAGCAGTGTACCGAAGTGCCAGTTGGATTATGTCCTGGACTGAGGTTTGAACTCATGACCTTGTGACTCAGACATAAGAATGCTATTATGGAGCCAAGCAGGTACTTATAATAAGATATAATAAAAGCAGCACAAGTCATATTTACATATAATTAACTTGCTGTTTTTGTGTCACTCAGTTTTGGAAGAGAGCCAGCATTAAAATAGCCAAATAAGATGTAATTTTACATAGTTGTGCCAAAGCTTGCTTCAATGTAAAGTTCTGTTAAAATAGGTCATGCAGAGGCTAATTGTGAAGACCAATAAACTTGGCGGCACCAGTTTCGCAATTTAAATTGGTCCCTGCACTGAGGAAGGCGCAATTAGATGATTCCATCCAAAGCAGGCCACAGCTCCACTTAGATATTTTAAAAAAAAGTGTTAGGAAGGTAGAAACAGGTGGAGGCCATTCAGCCATAGAAGTCTTGTTCCACCATTTCATGAAATAGTTGGCTCCTGGGATGAAAGGCTTCCTTTTATGAGAAAAGGTTCAGCAGGTTGTGCCTTTGTTCATTGGCTTAGAAGAACGAGATGTGATATCATGGGAATATCTAAGATCCCGAGCCAGACTTCAAAGGATAGATGCTGAGAAAATGTTTCTCCTTGTGGGGGATTCTAGAACAAGGGGGAGCAATTTAAAAATAGAAGGTCTCCCATTTAAGACAGAGATGAGGAGGAATTTTGGACATATTTTTCCCAGCGAGCAGTGGAGGCTGGGTTAAAGAACATATTCAAGGTTACATTGGACAGACTTTTGGTTGACAAAATTATTCATCAGTTATCAGGGGAGGGGGGTGCAGGTGGGAAAGTGAAGTGAAGACCATTTCAGCTCAGCCATGATTCTATTGACTGGCAGACTAGGTTTGAAGACCTAATTGGCCTTCACCTGTTTGTATTTCTAATATTCTTAAAGCTGAGCTCCATACACCTTGTGGCCTCCTTGTGTCCCAGCGACCCCTACCAGTAGGCTTGGTACCGTGCAGACCTTTCAAACAGATGGATCAAAATGGATAGGAACTTACAGCCATTCCTTGGGCCTCTTTCTTGTTAACTTTTTCTCCCTGGCTGGCTTCAAAACTTTTGTGAGCCAGATGATGTTTAATTTTTTTGCCGTCTGTTCCATTTATGGAGAGGAAAAGGATTTCCCGATGGAATTCCTTCACGGTTAATGTGCTTGAAAGAAGTGGAAGGTGACTCTCAGATGGATCAGTCTACTAGAGAGATTCTTGCTGTGTTCCTACGAGCTACCATTGGCTGCCACCCCTTCAAAACAACTGAAGCTGTCTTTGTTAAAGCTACAAAGCAATGGAATCACTAAAGAAAGAGAGACTTGCATGTACATCATGCCTTTCACAATCTCAGGGTGTCTCAGAGTGTCTCACAGGCATTGCTGCAAGTTAGGAAGCAAGGAATACAATTTGCTCACAATAATCTTACATAAACAGCTATTGGTTCGATGATCAAATGTTGACCCAGATATTTTAGATAGCTGGATAGTCACTGCGTCAGCGGAGACTAGAGATATGCATCAGGACCATGAGGAAATCTCAAAGCACCAGATTCCAAGCAAATTGCTCAGAAAATTGAAAATTCTGATGGGCAAATCCCCTGAGACCCTCTGAAAAAAAGATCCTTAAATTCTGTTGTGCCTAACCTTAACAGTTATTCTGGAAAATTTAAAACCTACTGTAATTCCTGAGTAATGAACTGAAATCCTGATTCACTACTGACCTCCGTCCCAAGTACACCAGCTAAACTTGACAATAGCCCCTCTCCACTCCTGACCCACCTCCTCTACCTCACCACCTAAGCTGACCTGACCCACTGGAATCAGCATCTGACCCAGTCAGACTCCTAGACTTGTTATGCACCCCCACCCCACTCCCCCCACCCACAACTGACCCAATCCCCCCAGATGTGGCATCCTCTCCTGATCTGACCCTACTGCACCCGGCATCATTCCTGATTTAAACCTAATGCCATCAGATCTGGAACCTGCACCCTCAGCCCAACTCCATTGGAAAAGATAGCCATCTGGACTTGACATAACTCCTTGACCTACCTGAAGCATTCATTGACTTATTAATTCCCCACCCACCTTGCACTTTAACCCCCTCATCAAGCTGGCACTCTATTTTCTCACCCTGCTGATGACCAACCCTCTCACCTATCTATTACCCAAGCACCTGGCAGGACACCCTGACCTCTCACCCACCAACTCCATGAACCTACCACCTCCAGTCCCCGCCTACACCTAGTTACATTTCTAGTGAAAATAGAACATGAATATTCAACTTTGATCATTTCACTTTAATTTCTGAGACTTTCATGGACTAAACATGGTTTTAAAAAGGACACCACTTACCTAAAGTGACTGCCATGAAAGCTACCCAATCCCCCGTAAACTTCATGCAATATACAGAGCTGAATGCTTCAGCATTACCATATTAATGAAGAAGCAATGAAATTCATTGAACCATCAAGAATTTTGCATTTCTCATTTTACTCACACTTACATGCTAACTTCACATACTGAAGATGGAAGGTTACCTGTGGAGTATTCTATTTGTAGAAGACAATAGAGCAGGGGGTGGCACAGTGGTTAGCACTGCTGCCTCACAGCACCAAGGACCCAGGTTTGATTCCACCCTCGGGCGACTGTCTGTGTAGAGTTTGCCATTCTCCCCATGTCTGCGTGGGTTTCCTCCGGGTGCTCCGGTTTTCTCCCACAGTCCAAAGATATGCAGATTAGGTGGATTGGCCATGCTAAATTGCCCATGGTGTCTAGGGTGGGAAATGCAGGGATGGGTGGGATGCTCTTCAGAGTGTTGGTGTGGACTCGATGGGCTGAATGGCCTGCTTCCACACAGTCGGGATTCTATGATTCTAGATTAGGAATATGCAAATTAACCATATTTTAGTAGGTTACTTTGAGGAACAAAAGAGAGGGAATAAGCAATGTGGGCTGGTAACAGCAAGGATACTGGAAGCTCTTCTCTGTCTTTCAATCTCTGTCAAGTTCAGGAACTAGCCAATGAGAAATAACTTGGAATAGTGCCAATGATTCATTGAAAATTCCAGGCTGTCTGCTGCTGTGCTATTACAGAGGAAGCAAGAAGGCATCTAAACAATTAGATTCAAGTCTTTTCATGTTTGCAAACTAAGGGACTTTTAAAATTTGTTAATGCATTTGCCTTTACCCTCCTATTTATACTGGACACCCTTCCTTACCTTCACGTATTTGTTAACTCATTACCTATTTTTGTATGTGATTTCATGTTTTATTATTTGTTTTGAGATAATAGGTAATAAAATGCCGTTCTCTTTCTGTCAAGAAAACATTGGAAGATGCTCTTCATCATTTTTGATCAGATTAACTAAGTTTAATGGAAGTGTGATAGGTACATGCCAAGTATTTTGTGACTTTGACTAAGAGGGACTTTAAAGAGAGGTTAGCTGTTACTCCTCCTCACCTCAGTTGTAACATCCTGCACCTAACTTGAACTCTTACTCCCTCACAAAAGCTTCTAAATTGTCTGCCAGATATTTAAAGCTCAGAATACAGCCCTCAATTCTATGAAAGCAGGCATAATCTCCATCCTAATTCTACCAACTTCTGTATTAGAGGATTCTTGGGTGAGTTTGTAATAGGAGGCCCCTTTCCAGGAATCTCCAGCACAGAAGGTGGTAAGTGGGTATTACTTAGTATTATTTATTATTCCGAATTTCTAGGCCGTTATGTTTTTGTTGTTGTTAAACGTTGGTCAGGCTACAGGACAATTTCCTTGCACTTTGTTAAATAGAAAGAAAGGCTTGCATTTATACAACACTATACATGAACATCAAATAACTAAGTGCTTTATAGCCAATGTACATTTGAATTATAATCAGTGTTGCAGTGGAGGAACATAATAGACAGGTCATGAGCTGGAATTTTCCACAAACAGCAAAGTTATAATGATTAAAAATCTGTTCTTGTGATGAAAACAGAAAGTTCAGTCCTTGTGATATTGGTTGAGAGCTGAATGTTGTCCAGGACACTTGGGATAACTCCTCTTCTTCAAAATGGTGTCATGGTCACCCATCTGAGAGGGCATATGGGGCCACCCAAGCTGTGTAATGCTCTGTCTTTATTAAACTGGGATGGTCAACCTGGTTCATGGGCTCAAGTGCTTCAGGACTCTATGACTATGACTGTAAGTCTCTAAAGTGGCTTATCCACAACATTTGGTCTATCCACCTCTGATGGATACCCATTGAGCCATGGCTGACCTCCTTTGCTTCTATAGTAAATGTTTGGTGATTTTGAACTGCAGTTGCAAAGTTTTGCAGTAAACATGGACAGAAAAACAATGCAGGTTCAGTATGCATTTGCTGTATGAGGTGACTCCTAGTGCCCATGTGAAAGGTTGATGTCAGATGCAGATATACTAGGAAGATGTTTGGAATCAAACAGCAGCTTGAAAATATCTGACAGCCCAGTTAAAATGGAACCCTCGATTGCATCATGCTCATCTTTGAAGTATTGTGTATTCATCTACATTTCATTTACTGCAACAAACAATTTGGGATATTAGAATTGTACTTTTCTATTATCTGTGTCCTGCTCTGCAAAAACCTATCTATTTGCTGTGCTTTTTAACATAGGCTTTTTAAATACACACGCTCCTCACTGAGAGATTGGTCTTGTTCCAGTCAGTGAGTCGATTGCAGCTTGTTCCACCTTGTACGCTCTTTTTCATTTTGATTTCCATGAAGGAAACATTTGCAGCCAGACTTATGTTACCCTTTAGCTCATCACAATCACTGCAGATTTGCTTCAATTCAAAGCTTTTTCCACAGAACTCAACCTTCTTCTGGTGACCACCTTTTGGCTTCTTTAGTTTCCCATATTAACAAAGGACAAGATGCTAAATTAAAACATGTCCATTTTAATTTTCCCATGTCAGTGCTAGATGCTACGCTCTTAGTCAGGAATAAGAAGGTGGCTATGTTTACACATCAAATGAAAGGCTTTTCTCTTCAGAGAACACATTGTAGTGAAGATTGTGAACTCCAACTGAAGAAAGAAAAAAAATCGAATGAATAAACGCAGTTAAAATTGAATGCACTCACCGTGTGGGATAAAGTTTCTACTTGGGCGCAAACTGCTCTTGAAGTTGTTTCTGATTTGCGAAGTTAATTTCACATCAAACCCATTTGCATTTTAGTTTGCTGTGAACCAGCAGAATTGGCAAATATTTCAGATTGTTCATGCTTCACCTGTTAAAAAAAACTTGAAGTTTAAGAGTTATACCTTGGTGGTTTGATTAATTCAGCTGAAAATAAATTAATTTACAAAAAGAGTGTTTTTAATACAAATTTATATAAATGACCTGGAAACACCATATTGAATCATTCACCAGTTTCACTGGTACACATGTTGCCTAATATCTTAAGCACTTCTAAAATGTGTCTCTCCACATAAATAAAACCCAGTTTAACTCATGCACCCCTGGAAGTCTGAAGTGTTGTTAGAGTTGCATCCATCCAGACAGGTGGAGACAGTTCCCTCAGACTCGCTTTTATAGCCACTGCATTGATGTAGCTGGTCCAGCTGAGTTCCTGTATGATAACAACACCTGGACTTTTAATAGTGGACAATTCAGTATTGGTAATGCCATTGAATGTCAAGTTAGATTAGTTCTTGTTGGAAACAGTCATTGTGTGATGGAAATGCTAATTTGCACTTGACAGTTCAAGTCGGACTGTTAACCACTTATTGCTGCATGTAAGCACAGACTGTTTGTATCCAACAAACTGCTAACAAAGTTGAACATTGAGTTATCATCAGAGAACAATCCCACATCTGATCATATGAAGGATATCAATGAAGTAGCTGGGGATGGTGGGATTGAATGGTTTGTATGCCCCATGTGGAACACCGGATTTGTGATATTTGAGTGGTTTGTCCCCACTTGCCTCCTGAATAATTCATGGCCACAAATTCTGATCAAATTCCTGTGGTTTTCAGCATGCTTTTATCACGTATGCTTTAATGTTTAACCTTTAACTTTGGATAAACAGCCAAATAATTAATTCCATGCCTCATGATATCCTAACTGGAGATTGCTACAAGTTCTTAGCTCTTTACCCATTAGCATTAAGCAATCAATACATTAGTCATTGACTGTGATGCTACAAAATCACCACTTTCCTCGCTGCGGCACATTCTAATGAGCTCTCCAGAAAATGCAGGCATAAATTCACCACTGCAAAGATTGGCGTGTATAATATTCCAACGTGTGGCATTTGAGGCTCATTACAATTATCTGGCAAATTCTGACCCTTGAAAAATTCGTTATGTAACATAGTAGGTTGTAATTTCCAACTTGTGATAAATCACAGACAGGAAGTTACATTATGCCACTGTCCATCACCTATAACAGACTTGGAGCAGTTTGCTCCTTTTTTCTGCATTTGGTGTCCATGTTATACTATGCAGTAGGTTGTGTAGGTTGAGTTAGTACCTTTGCATTAATGCTAATCTGTAGTGCTGCTGCTTCAAGTTCTCCATTGTGCTTCCAAACTTAGAAGAACATTAAATGTCTTGATTCAGTCTAACCGATTGTCAGACAATATTATCCTTTACTATACAACAAAGTGAACCTGATGTCAATCCATTACTCGTCATTGTCTGTTTTGATAACTGTCTTTGGTAAAACAAATACTTCAACACAGTACAAACTATCATTGCCTGACTATGGTTCAAATAGTGTTGGCAATCTTGCGATCATCCAAAACCTCCCTTGAAGTTTTCCTGCTGCAGTGTGGACCTCTGCTGTCAGTGGGTGGCGGTGAGCCCACACATTGATCAGTGAGCGCAGACCCTCCAAGCAGCTGCACAGCCATGTTGCCTAAAAGGAACATTAAAAAAAAACTCTGCTGTATATGTCCTTGTCCACATCAAGCCCTGCTAACCTACCACCCCTGTGCTCACTGCCTGACATTTGATCTTGGTCAAGTAACAACCTTGTCTTAGAATCCCCCTATCCTTGTTTTCAAATACTGCCATAGCTGTGCCTCTTCCTTTCTCTGTAACCCCCTCCAGCCACCGAATTGTCTGAGATGCCCGGGTTCATCTAATTCTTGATTTTAATTTCTGGCGGCTGTGCCTTTATTTGTTAGGCTGAGTTCTGGAATTCCCTCCCTCAACCATGGCATTTTCTTTTCTTCCTTTGCAAAACCTACGTCTTTGTCCAGGCATTTGATCACCTGTTGTCATACATCCTCACTGTCAAATTTTGTTTGATAACTCTTCTGTGAAACATCAGGGGGATGTTTTGCTATGTTAATGGTGCTATACAAATGCAAGTTCTTGCTTCTTTAGTTCAGATGCTTTTCTGTGATACATGGGACCGATGAGGCACATGCTTGTCTCTTTCTACAGTTCAATTTTTGGGAACAGGTCACTAGCCCGTTGCTAGGGGCTATCATGCGAGGGGCACCACAGCATCAAGGCAGCTGACTAGATGGCTCTCCTGATCTTATATCTGCCACCATCGTATTGAAAGGACTGAGAGATTAATAAACATTATGAGTATACCTTCCATGGCCATTAAGTCTTGGAGTGGCCCAGGAACCTCTGAGCTTCTGGTACAGAATCAACGATATCCACTGCACCACAACAGCTTCACAGTTTCATGAAAACTAAACTGGTAATTCTAGAATGCGTCGCTGAATAAGGCCGTTTCATTGAGAATTCCCCACTAGTTTTGCACAAAGGTTCGATTGGAGACCACGAGAAGCTGCGTGAAATTCTGTGGCCATTTAATTGTTTCGAAGGAAAATCAAGTGGGCCATTTAAAAAGGCTGTCTGAATTTCTCAATTAGCTGCACACAGTAATCCATTATGTCTGGACACAGATAACAACAAAACCAACTTGTCTTCACGTAGTGACTTGAATGTAAGGAAACATTCTAACCACTTCACAGAAGCACAATATAACACTGAGCCACTTCAGAAGAATTCATGCCGGATCATCAAAAAATTATAACAAGCAAGTTATAGGAGGAAAGTGTAGTTGAGAGTTGGAGAGGTCGAGTGGCAATTCCAGAGCTTAAGGCTCAGGCAGCAAAAGGCATGGTACAATTAAAACTGAGGCTGCTTAGGAGGCCAGAATTAGAAATTCACAGGTATCTCGGGGAGTTGCTGTGTTGGAATAGAGCGATTACAGAATTAGGGAGGGGCAAGGTTATGACAGAATTTTAAAACAAGGATGAGAATTTTAAAATCACGCTGTTGCTGGTTTGGAAGCCAGTAAAGTTCAGCAGACATGGGAGTAATGGATGATTTGATGCGAATAAGGAAAATGGCAACAAGGTTTTGGAATGACTTCAAGTTTACAGACTGTAGAAATTGGGAAAGACGGGGTGCATTGGAATAATCAAGAACAGATTACAGAAGCAGGGATGAAGATTTCAGCAGCAGAATGGCTAAATCTGGATAGGATCGCGCAATATTATGAGATCGCTACATTTCACACAGGGTTATTTGCTGGAGGTTTGCAAGATGGTGAAGGGAACGGTTGTTCCAAGTAAGTAGGGTAAGAAGGACCAGAGGAATCACAATGCTAAGTTGTACAGTACCAGATTTAGGTTAGGTGTCAAGAGGCAGTTCTTTCCCCAGATATTACTGGATTGTGAAACAGTCTGCCGTCCCACGTAGTGGATACAGAATAGTTGATTTCAAGTGATAGATGAACCTGATACCAGCTAATGTAGAGACTGCCTCTCATTCAATAGCTGCTGCATGAAATAACAGGGCCACAGTCATCTTCTTGCTTCATTTCCATTGCTGTTGGAGTGTCTTTTCATAGAATCCCTACAATGTGGAAACAGGCCCAGCAAGTCCACACCAACCCTCAGAGCATCCCACCCAGAACCCATCCCCCTATACCACTCATCCTTGAACATTATGGGCAATTTAGCATGGCCAATCTACCTAACCCGCACATCTTTGGACTGTGGGAGGAAACCGGAGCACCCGGAGAAAACCCACGCAGGCATGGGGAGAATGTGCAAACTCCACACAGGCAGTCACCCGAGGGTAGAATCGAACCCGGGTCCCTGCTGCTGTGAGGCAGCAGTGCTAACCACTGAGCCACTGTGCTGCCCTTTTCTCCTACAAAGTGACAGATTTTAATTTGGGTTTCTACCTGTCCCAGCAGATTTCACGTTTTTTTTGGCCAGTGTGGGAAATGCATATATTGCGATGCAAAAGGTTTCTGGGATTGAATGGAATAGGGAATCCTTTTCCATCTCTCTCATTGTTGCTATATTCATACGTTCCCAGTGTGACCACAGGATGGCAGTATTGTACCAATCTATACGCAGCACCAACTTGCAATACAGCTGCCTCGCACCTTCAACAGATAACATTGACAGTTGCAGTGTCTGTGATGTGATTTGTTTCTTAGAAGAATGCCATCTTCCATAAGATATTTATTAATTTAGGGAAAGTTTCAAAGTGTAATTAAGTACAAATATATTGAAATACCATTTTAAGAATGAAGAGCAGCTTGTACTAAAACCAGAACTTTGCTCCAAAGGACTGAAGTCAAGTTTGAATATATTCTTTTACTGGGACAAGGAAGGGGTGGATGAAGAGGAAGGAGGTGAAAATACAGTGAACGTGACATTATGTTAAACTAGAGCATTTAATCCTTTGTTCGGGGCTGCTATAAAAGAAATTCCTGCATTTTACAGCTCGATAATTCTTTGAGGAACATACTGCTTTGCATGTTGCATATAGGCTTTAGTACACCAAATGCATATACAATATACCATATGGTATGTATAAGGAAATTGTTTGTGTGAAAGAGCAAGAGGCTGCTGTCAATTATGTTTTTTATTCCTGTTTTAGTGCATGGTGGTAACAACAACAGCAAAAGCTAAACAGGTTTTCATTCCTTCAAAAAGGCAACACCATTTCATTACTGCAACACAGTGGAAGAAGATTTGTTCAAGTTCCAGGTGGCATGATTTTGTCACTTGCAATTTGCTTCAATCAATCATGTGAAATCGAATTAAGTTGAAAAACACCATGATTTATCTTCACAATTTGGCTGATGACTCTTCTGTTAATACACGAAGAATCAACTTCTTCAAATATGGCCTTGTAGTGATTATATCACTGGATAGGTAAACATAGGGATATAGGAACAGGAGGAAGCCATTCAGAACCTCAAACCTGTTCTGCCATTCAATGAGATAATGGCTGGTCCGTGACTTAAATCCACATACAATTTATAGCATCCCTACAATATGGAAAGACACCATTTCGCCCATCAAATCTGCAATGACCCTCAAAAGAGCATCCCGTCCAGGCCCCTATTCTATCACTGAAACCTTGCATTTACCATAGCTAATCCACCTCTCAACATTATGGACAATTTAGCATGGTTGATCCATCTAACCTGCACATCTTTGGACTTTGGAGCACCCAGCGGAAACCTGCTCGGACATGGGGAGAATGTGCAAACACCACACAGACGGTCAAGGCTGGAATCAAACCCAGGTCCCTCTGCTAACCACTGAGCCACCATGCCACCCAATAAGCATCAATTGCTGTTCACAGAAGAGAGTTCTAAGCTTCATCCGCCCTTAGTAGAAAAGTTTCTTAATTTCACTTCTGATAGGTCCTGCTTTAAATTTTAAACTATGGCCCTAAGCCTCAACTCCACAACCAGCAAAAATGATTTCTCTCTCTCTACAGCAGTTCCCTTTAATATCTTGAAAACATTGAATAAATCACCCCTCAACTTTCTAGATTCCAGGGAATACAACCCTAGTCTTTATAATCTCTCCTCATACATTAATCCTCAGTAAATTTACACAACACTGCCTCCCAAGCCAATACGTCCTTCCTAAGGTGCCCAGAGCTGCTCACTAACCAGGTGCGGTCTGAACAGTGCTTTGTACAGCTGCAGACTTCTGTTTCATTGTATTCTAGTTCTCTCATTACAGAAGCCACTATTTTATTAACCTTTTGGATGCTTTTCTATACCTTTTAATTTCAGTTCAATAATCTACATACCTGGGCTTATAAATGTCTTTGGACCTCCACTGTTTCTAGTTTTATCCTTTTATAAAGTAGTCTGTTCTATTCTTTTAGTTGCAAATTTGATGACTTCACACTTGCTTGCATTAAAAGCCATTTGGCATAGCTTTACCTTCAAGTAATCTATTTATATCTTTTTGTAATTTGTAGTCCGGAATCTTGTTATAATTATTCAGAAAACCTCAGTCAAAATTGAAAATGTGAATTCAGTTCAAGATAAAATGCATTTGTCAAAGACTGTCAGATTGTCGTTAAAATTCCAACTGGTTCACTAATATCTTCTATGCCTTTGTTACCTGTAAAGCTGATTGTTTTTCTGGTCAAGATCCCAAATTCTATCCTCCATAAATTTGAAATCATCCAAAATTCTGCTGCATGAGCCCTAACTTATACATAGCCCTCTTCACTATCAGTCTTGTGTTCACTGACCCAATTGACTCTCGGTTAAGAAATGGCTATTTTTTTTATTTTTGTCTTCAAATACTTCCCTGGCTTCACCTCTCCATCTCTGTAATCTTGCTCAGCTCCACAATCTTCTGAAATATCTACCTCCTTTAGTTCTGAAATGGAAAACTCAAAGAGGCTTCCCCCCAGTGTCATTTGTTGATCGCGATCATGATTAGAATGAGCAGATGTGTATATGTACAGCTGGGGAAGGAGGATCCAGCTTGCTCTCAACACAACCCCAAGTTAAATAGTTGAAATGTCAACAACGTTCACGGATTGACAGGGTAAATGTTGAAATTTTTCTTGGCCGGAGAATTTATAACCAAGGACCACAGTCTCAGGAGAAATGTTTGACCATTTTGAACTGAGATGAGGAGGGAGTTCTTCATTCTGAAGGATGCCAATCTTTGGAGTTTCCTTAGCTCATAGAACTGTGTATAGTCAGTCATCGATTATATTCAAAACAGGGAAAATGAACATTTTGGACATTAAGGAGATCAAGGGATCTGAGGATTAGACAGAAAAGTGGAGTTGAAGTTGAAGATGGAGCTAACTGAATAGTGAATAGTCCCTCAGACCAGAAGGTGGGTTCCTTCTCTTGTTGCACAGACATGTATTGTTCTCCATGTGGGACATGAAACACTGCACTAATGAATTTGTACAACAGAAGGCATTAGCAGAAGGACTTCCTGTTTCTAAGGAAAACTGGGCATTTTGAAAAATAGTAAGCAGATGTGCCATTTTGCCATGTACTGCACACAAAACAAAACTTTTCACTGTACCTAGGTACATGTGACAATAATAAATCAAATCAAATTATTCCTCATGTTCATCTCTGTATGCAGTCAGTGTCCAATGTCACATGTTAAAAAACATGGACATGGGTGTGACCAGATTATGCTGTTGACTCTGGGACAGCTGCACCTCAGCAAGAGACAGGAAGAAAATTGCTGCAAGTTGCCTGGTGAATCCAAGCAACTGGCTGAACATTATATTGAAGGATATTATTGCTCAATATTCTAACAGTTTTAAATAACCTTCTGTATCCAATGACTGGAAAACACTTTCTAGCTGTAGAAACATTGTCCCCATATTTGACTGAAACATAATTAAAGACAACAAAATAAAGTAAAGTAGAGCTGCTGGCCAATCAGAGGCTAGCGACTGTTCCTCTCGATGGAACCAATTGGCTGCTGGAGAAAGGAACAGCCCAAAACCAACCCCCAAACTGTGGCTGGAGTCCCAGATTTGTGCAGGACACAGGACAAAAGTAAATGATGCGGAAGATGAGTTTTTTTCCAAAGTTAGCAGGGAAGCAAAGTGCAGGGTGTTCAGGAACAAGGTTAGGGGATGGTTCCAACGGACACTTTCCCATCCAGTGTCTGGTTTCCAGATCAGGCACTGATTATCTTTGATCAAGGGGCCCCAGCCCCTTGGACGACAGGTTAGGATAGCAGTTGTCATGGGGAGAATTTGGTACAGTGTTAATGTCACTGGACTAGTAATCTACAACACCAGGAATATCCTTTGGGGATGTAGGTTCAAATCCCATCAGGGCTGAAGGCAGAGATAAAAAGCTGGTCGAATAATGACCATGTAACCAAAGCCAATTGTTGTAGTAACCCAACTAGTTTATTAATGCCCTTTAGGGAAGGAAATCTGTCATCCTTACCTGGTCTGGACCACATGTGACTCCAAGCCCATAATGTCGCTGAATGTTGACTGTCCTTTGGGCAATTAGGGATGGGCAATAAATAGCCACAATGCCCTAGCCAAAATTGCCCACAATATTTTATGAATAAAAAAGAACTCACAGCTCAGCTAATCCCGTTTTGAGTCTTAAGAGAGCCTTAATTGGCAATTTAATGTAATTGGACCAGTCAATTGGTAGTGGTTGACTGTGGGCCTCGACAACCGGTATTTAAATTTGGAGGAGGCAGGAAAGCAGCAGGATTTGGCTACACAACATCCCAGTTCTCAGTAAGTGCTTTTCCTCCCTTTCACGTTCCTGAAGATTCTACCCAGGAGATTCTCGGTTGTCTCTAGATTGTATTTTAGCAACTTTTGAATCTCAAATAGAATCAAGCAGTGCAGAAAGAGGCCATTTGGCCCACCCTGTCTATGCTGGCTCTTTGACGAAACCAACCAATTGGATTCACATGCCTTGCTGTTATCCTCAAACAAATCTTTTTTTTGAAGCATATTGCACGCACCCAATTCCCTTTTGAAAGTTCCTCTTGCACCTACTTCTACTGCACTTTCAGAGACTCCAGATCACAGTAACTCACTGCACTCAAAAGAAAATTCTCTGCCTGTGTATCCCCTGCGTTTTTAAATCTGATTATCTTAAATCTGTGTTCTTAGGTTATCGCTTACAAATAGAAATAAAATGAAAAGTCTTTTACATACTGCAGGTTGTGATAAGGCAGAGAAATATCTGACTAGATGTACAGAACTGATTAATCCATTACTGGACTTTATAAAGGGAATGCTAAAGAATTATTAACAACTTTCCTGTGTTGCAACATTGCCAAGAAATCTGCACCCATATGTATTTATAGTTTGATTTTGGTCACTATGCTCTCACAATATTTAGAGAGGAACAGTTGGCCTCATGATACATAGGCTTGAGTTCATACCATACTCACAACAACCCAATGAAGTTGGCCAAATCGCAGGCAGGTGTTAATAAAAGTGCGGAATGTGATTTCATCAAAGGCTTACAGAACTGGCCATTATCTTTACAACCAGCATCCTCCAGAAAAGCACTTCCAGAAAAACCCGAAGGATATATGATTGATGCCAGAAGAAGTCACGTTTGAAACAATTGTGACAGGTCAACGGCATCTGCAAATACTTGATGCTGGAACAACAATTAGAGACGTCAACAGGTTCACTGGTACAACTAAACCTTATATAATCTGTGACTTGTGTCACCAACCAAGGCAGTATCCAGCATTTTGTGACACACAGAAGTTATTTTCTGCAAGAAAACATTTGCCCAAAATATGCAGGACTTCCAGTCATCAAGAGAATCACAAACTGTAACACAATGTTCCACAGCAGCATATGAAAAAGGAACGAACCAAGGATCAGTTTCAGAGGAGCTTCCAAAGTTCTATCCATGGCATGCGATCTTGTCAATGAAGTCCAGGCAACATCACAGTTTCCAGGCACTAGTGAGAATGGCATGTGTGTGAACGTGACATACCATATTGGGACCATCAGAAAAGACCCAGCCTTTATTTCTCTCCAAGTGATATATCCCAAAGGGAATAGACAAAGTGCACAATATGTTAAAATCTACATTGGTTCCAGTGCAAATATCATCACTTTATGCACCTTCCATGAGATGTACTCAGGAAACTAGCACAATGTGATGCAGGCCACACAAGATAAGCTAATTGAATTACAATGGGCCCAACATTAGCATCATGAATCTAATAGTGGAGACCTGAAACTTTTTACTTCACTGGACAGGTGGATCTTCTATGATCTATAAGGTAATAAACCCATTGGATGCAGCACAAGAGATTTCAGACTGTAACATTGACCTCATACATTTTGGTTACAGCTGAGCAGAGCAGGTCCGGTAAGCTGTAAAAAGATCATTATTAATCGGTGGCCTGAATGTATCCAACAGATCCCCAAACCAATATATTCATTTTGGTCATCCAGAGATGAACTAGGACTCTTCAAGAATGTAACAGAAACAGAAATTGCTGGAAAAACTCGGCAGGTCTGGCAGCGTCTGTAGAGAGAAAGCAGAGATAATATTTCCGGTTCAGTGACCCTTCTTCAGAACTGATTGTAGCTGGGAAAAGGTTGATATATTGGCTGAAGGTGGGGTGGGGGGTGGCGAGGGAAGGTGGAGGAGTAAATGATAGGTAGAGATGAAGCCCAGAGAGAGAGAAAACAACAGCTGGACAGACAAAGGAATGGCTAAAGGTCAGTCTGGGGGAATCAATAGCTGCTAGTTGGGATCATTAGTAACTGACAATGGGTTGTTTGTTGTAGCCGCCCTTGTGATGATAAGGCTCGGTATTTGGGGTTTGGGCTAAGGACATGGGAGAAGGTGCTCAGGCCCTAAAATTATTGAACTCAGTATTGAGTCACAAAGGTTGTATGGTTCCCCAAATGGAAAATGAGATGCTTTTCTTCCAGCTTGCACTGAGCTTTGCTGGAGCACTGCAGCAAGCCTGAGACAGAGATGTTGGCCAGGCAACATGGTAGTTTGTTGACATGGCAGGCAATAGGAAGCTCAGGGTCATTTTCATAGATAGAGCGTAGGTGTTCTGCAAAGCAATTCCCAATCTGTGTTTTGTCTCCCCAGTGTTAAGGAGACCGCATTGTGAGCAGTGCATAAGGTAGACTACAGTGAGTGAAGTACAGCTAAAGCGTTGCTTCACTTGGAAGGTGTGTTTGGGACCTAGGATGGTGAGGAGGGAAGAAGTAAACAGGCAGATATTACACCTTCCGCGATTTCAGAGGAAGGTGCTGTGGGGTGTGGGGACATTTTGGGAGTGAAGGAGGAGTAGATTAGGGTGTCCAGGAGGCAATGGATCTTGTGGAAGGTTGGCAAGGGAGGGGAGGGGAATATGATGTGGTGGTATCCCACTGGAGTTGGCAAAAATGGCAGCTAATGATCCTTGGTGGGATGTTAGGTGAGGAGAAGGGGACCCTATTGCTGTTGTGGTAGGGAAGAGAGGGGATAAGGGTCAAAGTGCTGGAGATGGATTAGATACGCTGAGGGCCCTGTCAACTAGGGAGGTGGGGAATCCTCAGTTGAGGAAGAAGGTGGGCATTTTGGAGGTCCCCTTGAAGAAGCTGGCAACATTGAAACAGATGTGATGGAGGTGGAGAAACTAGGTGAATGGAATAGAGTCTTTACAGGGAGCAGGCTGTGAGGAGGTATAGTCAACGTAACTGTGGGACCAGGCAGGTTGTAGTGGTTATTGATGGCCAGTCTATCCCCAGCAATGGAAATGGAAATGTCGAGGGAGGGAAGGAAGGAGTCAGAGATGGACCAGGTGAAGGTGAGGGCATTGCGACTGATATTTTCCCTGTCCAAAGATGTAATTACATTTTGATGACTGACTATTTCAAAAGAAGTCCTTTTTTGTGTGACAAATAAAGGATACCTCTAGTGCAACTCTAATTGATAAATCAGTATAACTCAACAAATCGTGAACAACAAAGATCTGCAGTACACAAGGTCACCCTTTCAAGATGTGAGGAGGAAATAGGATGTTTATCATATTACCTCTTCTCCTCACTATCCCATTTCAAATAGACTCACAGAACATACTGGTCATACTCTACAGCCCATGATAATTGAATGTAAAGTAATATGACAAGATTGTCACATGGTTGTGGTAAATCGACATGCTAGTCCTCTAGACAACAACTTACCATCACTGGCAGCTCTCAAGTTTAGAAAACAGGACCACACAGTTCTTCCTTCCCACACTCTGTCCATCCAATCACATATGCATGATATATTGTTGGAAAGAAGGGAGAAAATGGTAGAGCATGGTAAAATGATTGTTAGCCAAATTTGAACCACGACAAATCATTGGAGTTTGAAATTTTTGGATTAATACCTGCAATCATGCAAAGATGCACTGACCTTTCGTCCAGCCTGTATCATATAACCTGACAAGGAGCAATGGTCAAGACCTGTAAAGAAATATATGACTTATTCAAACTGTTTTTCATCAACCACCTGTCCCATAGGATGACAAAACAGAGACTGAAAATATCATGGCACACAAGAACTACACAGTGACAAATGATACATATCTGTCCATTACTGCAGGTAGAACACTGCAGAGTGAAACTGCATTGCCAAGTCATGATAACTATATAAGGACCACGTCTGATTATGTTGAAGTCCACTAAGGTGTTTTTGAAATGTGCAGAAACAATTATAAATATGTATCATTGCACTTGTTAGGATTCTTGTTCCCAGTGTTTAAAGTGAAAAAGGGATGTATTGTGTTGTGGCATAGATTTCAGAGTGGACAGAGCTGAACCATTAAGATAGTCACATGACATTATGGCATGTGACATTTTACCTTGCCTTCAGTCATGCTCTCTGTGTAATGGAGTTAGTGCAGTGCATGTAATGTACAATCATCTGTATAATGTGCAGTAACGCTAGCAAGCACAGAATCCAGTGCATGTCTGGAGGTCTGTGATTTGTAGATATATAAATAGTTAATGCTGTAAATAAACTTCAATATAACAAGCATTTTAGTCTTTTGATTATTGTGATGCAGACTTACATATAGAAGGCTACAAACTGCATCAGAAGGAGTTAAAATGCATGTTAACCCATATAATTGTAATATGTGACGCTGAATGGCTGATTCTCCTTCCTAAGTTCCTGACCATCTCAATTCTGCAAAGGATACTGATCCATCCAAGACCACTTACTCAAGAGTACCTACAGTGTTGGTCAAAGGTAGAGTGCAATCCAACCAACTTCTGAGCTCGAGGCAGAAGCTTGAGGTTGTTCTGGATTCACCGACTCTGTAGAAATCATGCTTCATATGTTTAAAAAAAAAAGAATGAGCTGGGATGAGTATTGCCAATAGATTTAGAAATGTCCCTTGTAAACATTGCCAATACTAATAAATAAGTATGTATGATGCTCTCATTATTAAATTTGCCTTGTTAACGTTTGATTTTTTTTGGCATTGAAAACAAATCGGAGGTCAGCGCTGAAGAAATTGTGTAGTGAAAGGTCACATCACTAGGGAATTGAAAGAACTGATAAATCAATAAAGTATTATAGGAGCCTGTTAATAGCAACAATCCTTGTGTGAGTGAAATGTCCCCTTTATCCATCCAGTTGCACTTGCATAACATATGGGGAAAAGCCAGTGTCTGAGCAAAAATATTCCCTTTAGATGAATATACTCATTAAGAGGCATGTCCAGTACTTCCATTAGAAATGCAATTACTGTATCATTTTTTTAAAACTGTGCTCCTTTTCAATTGTGACCTGGAGTCAAGTATTGATCACAGTATTGTTAATGGTATCATGTAATTGTTGGAATGATTCCAAAAATAGAATTGCAAAGTTGGAATTTTAAATACTAGCATGGTAGTAAGGATGTTATTCTCTTAGACTAACAATACAACACAGTTCATAACTAGAACTCACTCATAAAATGCAAGGAATCTAAAGTAGCGTTGCTCATCCCTATGTCAAAGACTAAGCTTAAGAGCAGACAACGACAAATTTAATGTCAACATATTCCACTTAAATACTCTAACTAATGCAAATCAGATATTGGTTTAATAGTAGCAGGATGATTAGACTAAATCCCCAACTTCATTAGCCCACCAGAAATTGAACTACAGCAAAATTAACTTGCCTTTACATAGCACCTTTAATATAGTTAAATGTTCCAACGAATTTCACAAGAGTGTTATAAGTCATCCACGATACTGAGACATATAAGGGCATATCAGGCAATCAGCCCAAGTAACTGGAAGAACTACTGTGAGGGAAAAAAAAGCAAATGCCTAGTCGAACAGATAAATTTTAAGGAGTGTCATTTCAGAAGGAGGAGAGAAGTAAAGATGGAATTCGAAAGCTTAGCGGTTTAGGCAGTTGAAATCGTACCTCTAGTGAAGGAACTATGGAATTTGGAGATGGTCTTGAGGCTAGCATTAAGGGAGGGCAGAGATCTCAGAGGGCTGTAGGGCAGGAGAATTTGCATAATAGCAACATGCCAGCAGCTGTGCTGTTACTGTGACTCAATGCTCCCAACAACACTGGAGAATAATCTTAACTGTGTTTAAAATAAAGAGCTGTGAGTTTCTTTCCCATTTGCTTTGACCCATTTTACGTCTTAGTTATAAAAAGTATCAGAAATTAGATAGTGGTGGTAGTGGGGATGGTGACAGTGTCAAGAGGGACCTAATTAGCTATTGAAAGGCCTGCATGCTTACAGCTTGGCTGTGCAGAAGGTGCACCCAGTGATAATGGACATGTATGGTGATCAATGGCATAATTTTGGTGGAGACTGTTGGAATGGTGGGAGGCAGAAGAGTTAAGTGACACATGATTCAAGAATAGTACAAAACAGATAAGCAGCTCTAGCAGTGGCCCTTAGTTCTGTGTGCACACATGTGACTGGTGTTGTCATGAGTTTATACTGCTGGTATAGCAGTATTGTACCAGATTCCCATTCTTGTAACCTGGTTTGATTCCTGGGCGGCTCAGGACACTCTAGACTAGAACTAGGGGGCACAGTTGTAAAATAGTGTGTTTTCCATTTAAGAATGAAACTGAGGAGAATTTTCCTCTCTCGGAGGGCTGTAAGTCTTTGGAACTCTCTTCTCCAGAGGGCAATGGATGTAGATTCACTAAGTATTCTAAGGCAGAGGTAGATAGATTCTTAAGTGACAAGAGGGTGAAAGGTTATCGGAGATACATAGGAATGTGGAATTGAGGCCGCAATCAGAGCAACTCTTATTGTAGGGAGGTGCATGACTGAGGGGGCAAACAGCTTAACCCTGCTCCTATTTCAAAAGTTCTGATGCAGATCATGGATCCATGCAAGCTGCCCATATGTTTATTTTGAAACAATTGTTGGAAGGCTTTCTCTTACTCTTAATATTTTCTTTTTCAAAATGCAGATTTCATCTGTATGTCCTGTGGTGATTAATAAACAAGACTCAAACAATTCATTAAAATATCAATGCTTCTTCATTCGGTTAAAATGACAAATGAAAGCCAGAAATGTCTTGAGGAATGATGGTAATGAACAATGAGTCACTACTGCAGTGAAATAAAGACAATGTCGGTGAAATAAAACTAAGACCGACATGTGATATTGATTTTTTATATACATATATGTACATACACTTGACATATAGGACTAGTTAATGTCTTTGGATTTAATTCCTTGTCGGCGAGCATATGTGTGCATTTGACTCTTCGGCTTTTGCTTATAAAATGGTGCCTTAGGCCTTGATGTTTACATCAGGGCTTTGTCCACACTGACTGAGTTTAACTATGTTCAGCTCCTTGATACATTTGACTGCACACCCCTAATTATAGGGTCAGCAGTTTGCTTTGTGAGATATAAATAGATGTCAAGTTTTTTTTGTCAAATGGTTATATAGTAATTAATATTTACAAGTTGAAAGAATCTTTGCAAAATGCATTGTACAGAAGTTGCCAAGGTGAGGTAATCTGTGAAACAACACTGCTGGTGGTCCACATGATCTGAAAACTTTTGTTCCTAATTTTTGCAAATCTATTAAAAATCAACTAAACATTGATTAAACTAAATGGTGAATAATGGAACTTTTCTCTAGCTGTGCAGAAGTAATAAAGAATAAGGGTGCTAATATTGAACATATAGCATCATGAACTGTCAGCAGACCATCAGATATATAGTTCCAATCGAAGGTTATCAGAGTCCTTCAAAATTAGACAAGCCCTTGTCAGGTATTAGTGGATTCTGAATAAAACTGTTTAGGGATGAGGCAGGCTGGTAATATGTGCAATTAGTTTATCAATGATGAGAAATGAGGAAGTCAATAAGAGCCTCTTCCTCCCTCGCTTGGTTCCCTATCTAGAAGCTCAACAAAAGAAAGGAAATAATTTGCAAGGGTTTATTAAATGTAAAATCACTTAGCATTTTTAAAAAATTTGTTACCATCATATAAAGACATTCATTTGAGCAGCAGACTGCTGCAGCATGCCAACATGTCAATGGATCATAACACTAATGTAATAGAGATTACCTGATAAAGATCACAATATGACAAGTTTCCTTTTTGCCTTGGCTGCTGAGCAGCAAAAAGCTGTTTTCTGTGACCAGCCACTATTGATCCAGCTCCCTTCTGTCAGTGAGACAGTTAATGGGAATTTCACAGTCAAATAAAAGCAACATTTTGTCTTCATTTTCATCTGAAATATGAGCTGATCCTTTGTACCTCCTGACACTCATTTATTACTCATTTTCCTTTATTGATGCTTATGAGCTGGAGCAACAAATGATTCGCAAACGCACTTTAATTGAGGCAGTCATTGACACCGTGACCATGATTATTGCTGGGCCTTCAGTAGCATTTGGTCCATGAATCAAGGCTAGTTTTTCATTGGTCTGTCCCATGGAGGTAGTGTACTGCAACAAAAATAAATTCCCTAAATCTAAATCATTTTACAGTTGGAATAATATACTAATCCATCTTCATATAATACATATATATATGCAAAGAGCATTCCTCTTTAGGCTCATAGGCAATAGTGGAATAAAAACATGTTTCTCTTTGAATAATAATCCATCCTCCATAATCAACTTGGTATGTTTTCTTTTTGTTAGTTCTGTTGCTCTAAATGCTTTTTTTTCATTTCCACGATGTGGGTTTTAGCTCCATTCCACTTCTTAAGTGTCTGAGAAGTGCTGCCTCTTCAATTGGTTTCAGCTTGAGTCAGCCAGGCCAGGCGGCTCAATTCATTTGTAAAATGGTGAGCACAATCAATACTATGGGAAAGCATTTTTATATATGCAGTTATTAACTCATAAGCTACAGTATTTCTCATTTCATTCCACCGGCAGTTGAGGTTTCCATTTGCCCCTAGAGACCCCTGCAGGTCTCATTATGAGAATCATAAATAATATGTGCTAATGAGATATGAATTGATTATGTTGAGAACGCTGACATTTTCATCCATCACTCTAAATGATGTTTAACAATAGATTACCAGCCAATAATTCCTCTGATATGAGATTAAATAAAATAGCAGAGTGTTTCAGCAGGCTACCTCACAGAGATGGCAATAAATCTGCTCAATTACTGTATTACCAATCCATTTTTCACCACTAAGGATATTATTATTTCATTTAGACTTGTTCATGCATCATAGATTATTTTATTTCAGTCAGTCAATGTGAGAAAACTGCAGTATTTTATTCATTCAATTGAGGAGAACTGGGCTTTGATAGAGTACAGTAAACAAAGTGCAGTGGGGCTCCAGAGGCAGGGTGAGAGATAAGACTGCTTTAGGGACACAAGTAACCAATTTGCTAAAAGAACATTTGGTTTAGGCAATACTCATTACACCAATTATCCCTGAAACAATCTACAATGCTTTAGAAAACCAGCAATTTCAAACGATTGGATCCATTAAATTATGTGACAGAACATGCATCATGTCCATTTGTTATTTTGTGGTCCGTAACGAAAAGAAATATAATAATGTAGAGACAGTGAGCATTAGAGAAACACAGGTAGAAACGTTTCAACTGTGTCTAAGGAGTTGGTTACTCTCCTGAATTTTTAACCTCTCCTGAATTTGTAAACTTTCTCAATTTGGTTAACTTCTTGTGTTGGCTGTCACTGAGAAGGGATGACAGTGACTGCAATGAAACTTCTTTTATCACATTGTACTCATTCCTTGTATTATGCCTTTCAACACCAACATGGTGTTTCCTGCAACCCTGTTGTTGGTATGGAGATTAGGGCAGAACAAAACATTAACTTACTTTTTTTATAGCACATTTAACATAGCAAAATGTTCCAAGCCATATAAGAAAAGTGCTATCAATAAAAATATTTTTGATACTGAGCCACAGAAGGACACATGGAGATAGACGACCAAAATCTTGCTCAAGAAGAATATTATAACGGCTGTCAGAAAGGAGGAGAGGGGCAGTGAGGTTTAGGGAAGGAAATTCAGAGCCCAGCAACAAGACAGCTGAAGGCACGGAGGGAATGAAACTGCAGATGTGCAAAAAAGCTATACATATACAACAGTTGTGATAGAATACAATAGCAAATTCAGGAGAAATGTCTTCACCCAGAGAGTACTGAGAATGTGGAACTCAATACCACAGGAAATAAATGAGACAAATAACACAGACCCACTTAAAGGGAAACTAGGCATGTTGGGGAAAGGAGTAGAATGGTTGAGATGAAGATGGCTCAGAGGAGGATCTGTGTATATGGAAAATAAAATCTGCTATGGATCTGTTGGGCTGAATGCTTCAGAGATAGTAAGAGCTGCCGATGTTGGAGTCAGAGATATCACAGTGTGGAGCTGGAGGAATACAGGAGGCCAGGCAGCATCAGAGGAGCAGGAGAGCTGACGTTTCAGGTCTGAAGAAAGCTCCCGACCCGAAACATCAGCTTTCCTGCTCGTGATATGCTACCTGGCGTGGTGTGTTCCTCCAGCTCCACACTGTGTGGGCTGAATGCTCGTTTCTTTCCTATGAATTCAATGTATTTCTACATAGTTCTACCCTCAGCAGACTCACACTATGTCATCTGTATCCGCTCTTGTACCTTTTCCCAGCGCCCAGACCAAAGTAGTTCTGTTGCATGCCAATTTTCAGGATGGGTTTCTGTTGTGACTTTTCTGCAGAGAAATATCTGTTCCAATGCATTTTGCTTAGGACCTTGAAAGTGTTCACAAGCATGTTCAATTTCACCTGTCTGTTTGTTTGAACTCACTTGCCTGTGGTTTGGAAGGAAGTGCAGAGATTGCTTGAAATACTATTCTCTCATTTGGATTGCACAGGGCAATATTCACTAAGATTTAATGTTTCTCATCAAATTTTCTAAAAATGCAGTTTATGTTGTGGAAAATTTTCTGCCTGAAACTAAATTTCTACTCGCTGAGGTTTTCCTGAAAGTCTCCTCTTCTGCAATGAAACGGTGGACTGGAGAATAGCATTGAAATAGAAATTCTAGAGACTTTTTAAGCGATGCACAGTTTCTTGCATTCTTCTGCAAAATTATAAACTGTTTTATAAGGGATGTGCAAAATCTTGAAATCAAAAACTGAATATTGGCAGTTTCTCGGGTAATGAGCTCTCCTAAGGTTCTTGTCAATAATTATCACTCAATCAACGTTTCTAAAATCAGATTGCTTGGTCATCATCACATCATTATCTGCTGGAGCTTACTTTGTGCAAATTGGCTGTCACATTTTTTTTGTGTTACAAACGTCTACACTTCACAAATTATTTAACTGTCTGCAAAGTGCATCAGTATATCCTGAGGTTGTGAAAGATGTTGTATAAATTAAAGTATTTCTTCTGAAGTGAGAGAAGACCACCAAAGAATAAAACAGCATGTGACAGTCTATGAATGAATATGTGACATACCTTCACAGACCTCCCCACAGGGCTATCAGGGAACCATCCACACAGGAGGCAATAAGACAAAAAGGGTGAATAGAGTGACTTGACACCACAACCCAACCATATGCACCACTATTCTAAAGTTATGTATGGTTATAATTAGACATTTGATAACTACAGTGAAATAATTATGAGTCAAATTTGAATATCCCAAAATTCTGCATGTCTCAAAGTTGTCAGTCATTCCTATTGGCAGAGGAACGAATCCTACAGAATGATGTCCCTGATAAACCAAAGGTTCAGGCTGACAATTCGCTTTAGCTAAACTCATGCAAGTTTGTCATATGACCACAGCAACTAATCAAAGTGGGGTTAGAATGCGACATCATGGAGCTTTACATTGACAGTTCATCTGAATGCAGTGCGCTAACCACAAAAAGGTGGCAGATTTTCCAGAGTTAGCACCCAACTTTGTTCAATGGCCAAAGATCAGGCCATTTTAAGTTGAGATCAAATTAAAAATTTAGAGACAATTTTACTGTATCTTCATTTGGACTTTTTCTTTGACTTACAACATTTTTGCAGACAAATCAGGTTACACAGGGACCTTCAGCAATACTTAACATAAATAGCAGGCAGATCTCCTGCAATTTGACTCATTAAAGTGCCTTAATAAAACATTTATGCTAAAATTGTACAGGGCTCCAGTAAGACCATATCTAGAATATCATGTAAAAACCAAAAGAACAGCGGATGCTGTAAATCAAGAACAAAAACAAAATAGCTGAT
>NC_063335.1:38995996-39009126 GCF_021869965.1 Rhincodon typus
TTCACCTGCACATCTGCCAATGTGGTATACTGCATCCGCTGTACCCGGTGTGGCTTCCTCTACATTGGGGAAACCAAGCGGAGGCTCGGAGTCCGCTTTGCAGAACACCTATGCTCGGTTCGCAATAAACAACTGCACTTCCCAGTCGCGAACCATTTCAACTCCCCCTCCCATTCCTCAGACGACATGTCCATCCTGGGCCTCCTGCAGTGCCACAACGATGCCACCCGAAGGTTGCAGGAACAGCAACTCATATTCCGCTTGGGAACCCTGCAGCCCAATGGTATCAATGTGGATTTCACAAGTTTCAAAATCTCCCCTCCCCCTACCGCATCCCAAAACCAGTCCAGCTCGTCCCTGCCTCCCTAACCTGTTCTTCCTCCCACCTATCCCCTCCTCCCACCTCAAGCCGCACCCCCACCTCCTAGCTACTAACCTCATCCCACCCCCTTGACCTGTCCGTCCTCCCTGGACTGACCTATCCCCTCCCTAACTCCCCACCTACACTCACCTTTACTGGCTCCATCCCTGCCTCTTCGACCTGTTTGTTTCCTCTCCACCTATCCTCTCCTCTATCCATCTTCTATCCGCCTCCCACTCTCTCCCTATTTATTTCAGAACCCCCTTCCCCTCCCCCTTTTCTGATGAAGGGTCTAGGCCCGAAACGTCAGCCTCTCTGCTCCTATGATGCTGCTTGGCCTGCTGTGTTCATCCAGCCCTGCACCTTGTTGTCACTGGTCATTTAACTCATTGTGTTTTGTGGAACCTTGCTATGTGCAATTGGCATTTTCTTACCCAGTGGTGAATACACTTCAGAAGTAATTAATTGGCTGTGAAGTACATTTGGCCATCCTGAGGGCTTGAGAAATGTCGTATAAAGACTACGTTTTTCTCTTGGTTTCATGAGGTAAACAGACATGATTGATTCTATCCCTGGTGTGAGGGCTGAATTTGTTTGTTTTTTCCCCTCGTGCCATAATCCCTCACCTTGACAAATACAAACAAGTGAAAGCACAGCATACCCATAACTTATTTGTCATGAACACCAAATAAAATTGCACTTTGTTGGTTTTTACAAAACAAATGTCTGATTGGTACCATAGAGGTTACATATGAACAAAGAGCAAGAGTTGGCCATTTGGCCTCTCAAGTCTGTTCCATTATTTAATAAGATCATGACTGATCTGATTGTAACCTTCAAATCCACACTCCCACTCACCCCCAGTATTCTTTCACCACTTTGCTTACCAAGAATTCACCAATCTTTGCCTTCGAAGGAGCGCTGTTACAGAACATGCATGAACATTCCTCCCATGTTCGGCAAATCCAGTCCAGTGGGCTTAAGAATTGGTAGCAAGATCTGTGGCAGTTTCACATGTGGAAATGATCTTGTAATGTTGAGCATTAAAGGCTCTGCTAGTGTGAGGCTGAAATGAAATTCATGACAATGATTTTAGTCTTTTACAAAATTATGTAACTCAAGGGGAATGAGATCTATCTTCACCATAACTCTACCTCTACCACATACAAGGGTAGCAGACAAATAGGAACAATCCCATTTGCAAGTACCCCTCCAAGTCACACACCATCCTGTTTTGGAAATATCATACTGTATTGTAGCTGACTCAAAATCCTGGGATTCTCTTCCTAACAGCACTGTAGGTGTACCTACACCACATAGACTGCAGAAGTTGAAGAAGACAGTTATCACCATCCTCTCAAAGACAACCAGGCACAGGCAATTAATGCTTGCTTCTGCGGTGACTCCCATTTCCCATGAACAAATAAGAAAAATACATTATGCTGAACCTGAATTGGATAATGCTTTGTTTTTAGTGAAAACAATGTTTTAAGTGTATGAACTCATGCCACTCTGGAAGTTCACCGAGCTACTAAACTTTAAATTGACATTTGCCAAGTCTTATCATACTTTACTCATATGGTTATTTGAATAAATATTTGTATTTTCTCTTGTCAAACTCTATCACGCCTCAAAGGGAATTGACCTGCACATTTCTTTCCCTCTATTTGCCTGTCAGTAAATAATAGGCCAGGTCTTGTCAAGTGAGGCTGCCACTACTCTCAAAGCTGAGGGGCACAATTGTGTATTAATACATTGCATTTATTGATAGCAAGGCTCAATATTTAACTAGACAGATAACGCAAACACACAATCACTTTAATGCAGCATCTGCTAAATATAATAAGGTTCCATAATGCATTTTTAACTTTCCTTAATTGCCTCAGTCATTTCATTATTATAAATATTAGGCATTTGAAACAAGGAACAGTAATTCTTTACACTCGGCGACAGTCTTCCAGCATGGGTGCAGGCATGCTAATCTAATTATAAAAGTGGTGAAGCATAACGGCTGCATTTTCTCATACTTAGCATTCACAAGTCAAGTCCCAACAGATGTGCTGTGAAATTAATTTCCTCTGGTGTAACCAGAAACTCTCTGTTATGCAATTTCCATTTCACAGATGATAACCTATTATCACTTTATTCAAGGAAAATGTGTTAATAGCCACAAGGAAGATTGAATTATTCATAAGTGCTCATTTCTATTCTACACCTTACCCCACTCTTTTCATGCATTGGGAGAGGGCTAATGTAAACATGACCAGATCCTTGTAAATTAGCTTGTAGAGGAGGCAGTTAGCATACTGCCTGGGGACTGATCCTGGATTGTGCTAATGGCTGATAGCTGTAAAATACACAGACACACACACACACACACACACACACACACAAGTACATATACAAACACACAGACATGTGCACCCCCACCCACCATTCATACATGGCCACATGCACACATACACTGCATCCATCCTTCCAACACAGCAACCCTACATATGAGCATATACACCTCCACTTGTATTATGACCCCCACCTATCATACACAAATGCAGCAGTCAATATGAGCCAGCAACATGATCTTACTAAAGTGCAATTAAGAATTATAGCTGTTTATACAAGTTTTTTGTGGAAGACTAACATGAACTACATGAGCAACTGATGACAGTTATATGGTGTGTGGGAATTTGGGACCAATTTTGCCCAATTTGAAATTTAAGAGTTCATATTCCATGACTGACTTTCGGAATGGTGGCACAAAAAAATGCCAGGAACTAATAATTTATTACATATTATACGTACTAAGCTATAGTACATTCACAATTATTTTAATAAGCTCTGGTGTTTTATTAAGTACCATTATAAAAAGAGCATGATAAATGTGGATTTACATGATGCTTTTTCTATATCTAGCTAAATCTAAATTAATATGTGCAGATATATACAACAGAAAAGTGTGAAGACACCATAAGCAGATAGCTTAAACATTACTGGAGTTACAAGCTCTGGAAAGCTAATGACTAACAAATGGAAAAATTTCATTTTACAGATTGACTGAAAAAAACGTGGACAAATGGTCCAATGATTTGAGGCCTTCCAGCCTCCACATTCAGTTCTACTCCTATCCAGATGAATTGTAAATAAAACATGCTACATTCTGTATAGTTATCTCAATTATAAGTTTGGATACTTGGGAGAGATGATATGGGGCCAAACAATATCTGACTACAGAAATATTGCCATTTGGTCCAGAAAGCTGCTTTCAAATCCCAAGTAAAATATTGAATGCACTCAAGTACATGCACCCAGCTTGTGGACTGGACTGGGCTGCACCTCCATGCTCTTTGCTTGCTGTCACAGTGCTCACTCACTCTGAGCATAACCTGGATGCTCACAGCATCCCTGCCTAACATCGCCTCGCCTTGCTTTTTTGCACTTTGGCCCTTCATGTAGAGATACTAGTTACTGGTATTTTATTGCTACCTTGACATGCTGTTTAGAGCAGACACCAAGCCTGGAAGCTTGTCAAATTTGTCAGCAAGCATCTGTCAAGTTGAGGGAGATTCTAATATTCTTTATAACTGATAAATAAAAATGTTCCAAGGAATCGGAAAAAGAAATGTCATATTTTTTAAATGCCCATGGTTATTTTTCTCCTGGGGCTACTTGCAATAGAGTCCAAGATATTATGCTTCAATTCTGAGACACAGTCCTGGAGGGTTGGCAAACATCCCAAACTTGCATCCTTTGCCACTGACAAGGAGATGGCAACAGATACATGTGGATACCGTCACCTCCAAGCCACTCACCATCCAGACGTTGAAATATATTGCCATTCTTCATTGTCACTGGGTCAAAATCCTGGAACTCTCCCCTTAAAAACCCTGTGTGTACTTCCTTACTTAATATATGAAGATGGTTCATCATAATTTAACCACAAAAATGATTATGCTCAATTTTACAAAGTGCTGTGGCACTCATGCCAAGCTGAAAAATATCGGAATGTTCCTAGCAAAGATCCCAATGGCTGCCTCTAAATAGTCGGGTGAAATTCAGTGGATATCTTCAAGCATGGTGTGGGCTTTCTCCACCCAGAGGGAGTAGGATGAGGCCCTAGAGTGGTCCCAATAGCCTAATTGTGGATGGGTTGCTCAATGTCACTGCCTCCTGCACCCTGTAAAGTATTTTCAGGTTAGACTGG
Organism: Rhincodon typus; assembly: GCF_021869965.1. NCBI lineage: Eukaryota > Metazoa > Chordata > Chondrichthyes > Orectolobiformes > Rhincodontidae > Rhincodon > Rhincodon typus. Next base: position 39,000,559 of record NC_063335.1, read on the forward strand.
GCAGAAGGGCAGCAGGAAGGCCACCAGCTAGAATGTATGTACCTCACCACCAACACCTGCCTTCAAATCCACCCACAGGGAAACATTAAATCCATCCCATTGTCTACAGCTTAAATAAACAACAGGCCAATTTTTGTGGATCATTAATAATTGCTACAATCTAGAGGTCATACTACAGCAAATCACCCAAGAATACCTTATGAATACTTTATGGAATATTTATGAAGTAAAAGGGCAAGGGGAGCAGGGGTTTGACAAGTTCCTCTCTAAATCACACACCACTCTGACTTGGAAATGTTCCATTCCCTTTTTGCTGGTGGATGTATTTGTGACACTCACTCCAGCAGTTCAAAAAGGTAGCTAAACACCACTTTCTCAAAGGTGATTCGAAAAGGGTTATAAATGCTGGCCTTTCCAGCAATTCTCCCATGCCTTGACTGAAGGAGAGAAAAACATAGCTTTCTTTTTTGCAATGAAGAATTCAAAATAATTCATTGCCTGATCATACGTTACACGGAGGCTTTGCAAAGGCTTTTCACTTCTTCTGTAATTTTAGTTGTAAAATGTAGCATGCTCCCATGCGCAGGGTAAATTTAAACTAGGTGATCTTGCTTTCTGATTGGTGAACCAGTGAGAGGCCCACGTCGGCCTGTTTTGGTTACACCTGCCATATCAATGAAAGAGCTGATAAGAGTTAAGATGAGAACAACTGCCCTTGACTGAGTGTGGCAGCAAGGAGCACTAGTAACACTGGAATTAATGGGAATCGGGAAAAACTCTCCAATGTTTGGAGGCATACCTGGCAAATAGGAAGATAGTTTTAGTTATTGGAGGTTAGTTATCTCAGCTCCAAATGATCTCTGCAGGAATTCCCCAGGGCAATGTCCTAGTTCCAAGAATCTTCAGCTGCTTCATCAATGACCATCCTTCCATGATAAGGTCAGAAGTGGGGAGGTTCACTGATGATTGCACAATGTTCAGCACCATTCGTGACTCCTCAGATAATGAAGCAGTCCATGATCAAATGCAGCAAGGCCTGGAGAGCATCCAGGTTTGGGCTGACAAGTGGCAAAGTAAGGTTCACACCACACAGTGCCACAAAATGACCACCTCCAACAAGAGGGAATCTGACCATTGCCCATTAATATTCAATGGCATTACCATCACTGAATCCTCTACTGTCAATATCCTGGAGGTTACTATCAACCAGAAATAATATACATATTTTATATATATAGACTATAAACAAAAGTACAGAGACTACAAGAGGTTAGGAATCTTGCAGCAGGTAAATTATTTCATGACTCTCCAAAACCCGTCCACCATCTACAAGGCACAAATCAGGAGTGTGATAGAATACTCTCTGTTTGCCTGAATGTGTGCAACTCCAACAACACACAAGAAGCTTGACACCATGCTAGATAAGGTAGCCTGCTTGAATTTACACATTCACAATCACACCCTCCACCATCGACACTCAGTAATAGAAGTGAGTACCATCTATGAGATGTACTACAGGCACTTTAGAAAGAACCTTCCAAGCCCATGACCACTACCTTCTAGAAAGACATGGACAACAGATACATGGGAACACCATCACCTGCAATTTGCCCTCTAAGCCATTCATCATTCCGACTTGGAAATACCACTGTTTATTTCATGTTGCTGGGTCAAAATCCTGCAACTCCAGCCCTAGTGGCATTGTGGATCTAGATACACCAAATGGGCTGTAGTGGTTCAAGAAGGTAGCTCACTAGTGCCTTCTCAAGGGCAACTAGGGATGGGCAAAGATTACTGGACCAGCAGCAATGTCTGGTCGAGAGGCTTTCTGAGATCAAAAACCATGGCAGTGGGTGGGAATGGAAATCCTGCCCCTTAAGAATTACTGGCCATTTATAGTAGCAGATCCCAAGGGACCACAAGTCATTGGGAAGTGATGGCAGATGGAGTGGTAGAGGGAGGGCAGGGATCTGAAGAAAGAACACGTGGATGGCTCTCAGTTGGCTCTCTTTCTTCTGCTGGGACCCTGTGTTTTCCTGATTACTCTGCACGGTGACTGCCCCATCCTTTGCTGGTTGCTTGCCAGCAGTGATGGGATAAGGTCTTTAAGTGTGCCTTTAAGATAAATAAGTGTCCATTTCAGAACCTCCATCGGCATAGGGCAGCAAGTCCGTACAAACTCCCTTCAAGACAGTCTATTAAATTCTGCCTACTGTATGCCTTATTTCTCTTCAACACAGGAGGCAATGGCCTAGTGGTATTGTCACTGGACTGTTAATCCAGACACTCAAGTGATGTTCTGGGGACCTGGGTTCCAATCCCACCACAGCAGATGATGGAATTTGAATTCAATAAATATCTGGAATTATGAGTCTAATGATGACCGTGAATCCATTGCTGATTGTCGGAAAAACCCATCTGGTTCAGTAATGTCCTTCAGGGAAGGAAACTGCCATCCTTACCTGGCCTGGCCTACATGTGACGCTAGACCCACAGCAATGTGGTTGACTCATAACTGCCCTCTGGGCAATTAGGGATGGGCAATAAATGCTTGCCCAGCCAGTGATGCCCTCATCCCATGAATGAATAAAGAAAAAATAACACACTTCTTTGTACCACAACCTGTGACTACACCAGCAGCTGCAGTCTCCTATACCATTTAGTACATTTGGTTTTGCAAAGCCTGTTAAAAGGATTCGCTTTCAGATGAGATTTAGTTAGGGCAAGTCAGGCATTATCACTCAGAAACTGACATCTTCACCACGTCCTGGATCCATTGACACCCAAATTGATGTGCTCGAGAATGCTAAGTATCGGAATGTGTGGGATTTGTCATGGGACTTCTGGCAGGATGAAATTGACTAACACATGGTGCATTGTGTACTGTGTGCAGCAGTGAGATTTGAAATTAAAAGTACGGAGAAGAAATAGATAAGCAGCAGAAACATTCATTCTGATTACATTTGACTTGCTTGATCTGTTTCTGATTGTACCCAACAGGATACAGCTATGATGAATTGGCTTGCAGTAGCACCTCGCTTCAGATACAAAGTCGATATTCTTCCAATGACAAAGGTGTCATGGTATTTGGGCAGATGATCTAACTTAGCATCTGAACTTGGGAAACTGTTTATTTACTGACTGATTGGTGCTGTGTTGCACAATTGGATATATATTACATTGCACACAGTATTTATTTGCTGTCTGCAATCAGGGATTGATCTCTTCTGAACACAGTTAGAATATCATATATTGCTTTTGTAAATGCTTTGATTTTCTTTCGTACATTGTATAAAAGAAATTGGTACCCTGTTGTCTGTGTGCATTTGCTCAAACAGCAAACAAGGATCTAGTAGTTCTGTACCTTTGGCAATTTGCATTCTATCTGTAGTGAGATCCATACACATTATAATGTCCTATTTAATGTGGATGTCATGAAAATTTTGATAGAGTAAGCATAGAGAAGATGCTCCCACCTTTGGAGTGGTGGTGGGGTGAGGAAACGAAACTAAGGCTCACAATTACAGGAGTGTCATTATAAATTGCAGTGGGGAATTCAGCATAAATGTCTTTGCCCAGACAATAGTGAGTATGTGGAAACTGCTACACAAGGCAAGCCCACTTAAGGAGGTCTAAGATATACTCACGTGGCAGAAAGAGTATGTTGATAGGGTGAGATGAAGAGGAATGGCAGAAGGTTTGAACTGGGCATAAACAACAGTGCATACAAGTTGTTCCAACTGGCTTATTTCTGCGCTATAAACTTCATATAATTCTGTATGAACACTAGGAGGAAAAGTAGAGTGGGCTCAAATTTTAAATGCATTAGCTGTTAAACTAAAACTTATAAAAGTATAATCATTGACTAACCTTGGTGTTTGGCCGTAAGAAGAAAGAAGTTCTCATTAGCTAAGCATGAGACCTCACTCTGCATTGGCACTTGATAGTTTGCCATTTGTCTAATGATTACCTATTGTTTATTCACAGTTTTTCTCCCACCCTCCAGCTTCATCTTGATGCATTGTCTCTTGTTGGTGTGTTTCCACAGGTGCTTGTATTGGATATCCATCTTACGTGAGTTTTGGTTTTTATGTGAGTGTTGACCCTGATACTTTTCCTCTTTGATTGAGAAGTTTGTGGGGTCAGTTCCAGTCCAGAGGCCTGAGTGTAAAACCTAGACTAACACAGAAACTAGCAGCAAGAGTCAGCAATTTAGCTCTTCGAGCCTGCTTCACCATTCAAAATTTTCATGGCTGATCCTCTATGTCAAAGTCATATTCCCACTTTCACACCATATCCCTTGATGCCTTTAATATCTAAAAATGTATTGATCTCTATCTGGAATGTTTTCAGTGACCCAGCCTCTGCACCCTTCTGTGATAGTGATCTCCACAAGCTGATCTACCTTTGAGTTAAGAAATGTTTTCTTATCTCGGTCTGAACTGGCCTGCTCCATTTCTCAATACTGTAACTCCTGGTTCAAGACGCTCCAACCAGCAGAAACATCCTTCCTGCATCTAGCCTGTTGAGGCCTGTTACAATGTTATATGTTTCAAACAGATCCCCTATCATTCTCCTAAACTCTAGTGAATATAGGCATGGTCAAGCAATGTCTCCTCATAGGACAGTTCCTGCCTTCCCCGGTATCACTCCAGTGAATCTCTGCTGCATTCCTTCTACAGCAAATATATTCTCTCTTAGGTAAGAAGAACAAAACTACACACAATACTCGAGATGTGAGTCATCAATGCTCTGTCTGACCGTAGTAAATCATCCCTACTTCTGAACTTAAATTACCTTGCATCGAAAGCCAAAATACCTTTTGCTTTTCTACTTGCTTGCTGTACCTGCCTATTTACTTTCACTGACTTGTGTACAAGTTTTATGTACAAGAGGACATCTGGGATGTTCAGGAGTGTAACACCCCTTCTTGGGATCCCAGATGTCCTCTTATTTCAAGGACCGTAACTTCCACTCTTTGGTGATCGAAAATGCTCTCAACTGCATCTCTTGCGTTTCCTGCACCTCTGCCTTCAAATCCCCTCTCCCCAACAAAAACAAAGACAGAATGCCCCTTGTCCTCACGTATCACCCCACTAACCTCCGTATCTAATGTACCGTTTTCAGCCACTTCTGCTACCTACAATCTGACCCCACAACCAAAGATATATTTCCCTCCCCACCCCTATCTGTCTTCTATCGGGACTGCTCTCTCCACGACTCCCTCGTCTGCTCCACACTCCCCACTAGCCCCACCACACCCGGCACCTTTCCCTGCAACCGCAGGAAGTGCTACATCTGCCCCTACACCTCCCCACTCACCCCCCTCCCAGGACCCAAACAAACCTTCCACATTAGACAGAGGTTCACCTGCACATCCATCAATGCGGGCTACTGCATCTGCCCCTCCCAATGTGGCTGCTACATCGGTGAGACCAAGCGGAGGCTTGGAGACCACTTTGTAGAGCACCTGCGCTCTGTTTGCGACAAATGACAACACCTTCTGATCACGAACCACTTCAACTCCCCCTCTCACTCTCTGGGTGACATGTCCATCCTGGGCTTCCTCCAGTGTCACAATGACGCCACCCGGAAATTGGAGGAGCAGCACCTCATATTGAGCCTGCAGCCCAATGGCCTGTATGTGGATTTTACCAGTTTCAAAATCTCCCCACTCTGGCCTCATCCCATGACTAACCCCTCCCTCTCATCCCCACCTGCTTGATCTGACACAACCTGTCCATCTTCTCTCCCACCTATCCGCTCCTCCCACCTCACTGACCAATCCCCACCACTTTGTACCTGCACTTACCTATCACCATCCCACCTACCTTCCCCAGCCCCACCCGTCCTCTCTCTATTTATTTCTGAGCTCCCTTGCCCCCCACCCCCCAAACATTTCTGAAGAAGGGTCCTAACCCAAAACATCAAGTTTCCTGCTCTTCTGATGCTGCCTGGCCTGCTGAGTTCCTCCAGCTCCACACTGTGTTATCTCTGACTCCAGCATCTGCAGTTCTTACTATCTTTGTGACCTTATCAAAAACCATGTCTGAAATCCAAATACATCACATCCACTGGCTCTCGTTTATCTATTCTACTAGTTACACTGTCAAAAAAAAACCTTCAATGGATTAGTTAAGCGTGATTTCCCATTCATAAACCCATGTTGTCTTTGTCTAATCTCATTAATAGTTTCCACATGATTTGTTATTACATGTTTTATCATAGACTGCAGCATTTTTCTGCTACTGATTTTAGGCTAATTGGCCTGTAATTCTGAGGCTTTTTTCTTTCATCTCCTTTGTTTTAAATAGTGGGGTTACATGCACCATCCTGCAATCTGCATGAACTCCCCCAGAGTCTACAGAATTTAGGAATATGACTTACCAATGCATCTAATACTTCCAAGGTGACTTCCTTTCATACTCTGGGATACAGATTATCAGGCCCTGGGGATTTGTTAGCCTTTAACCTTATTAATTTCTCTAGACACTTTTTTCACTAATACTTATTTCTTCAATTCTTCCCTCTCACTATACCCTTGGTCCCTCAACATTTCTGTTGTGATGAGAGAATCAAAATATGTGTTCAGTTCTTCTGCCATTTCTGTGTTCCCAATTATAATATCCCCATCTCTGACTGTAAGAGACCTACATTTCTCTTTGCTAATCCTTTTTCTCTTCACGTATTTATAGAAGCTTTTAGAATTTTTTTTATGTTCCTTGCAAGTTTGCTCTCATACTATATTATCATCATCTTTATCATTCTTTTTGTCCTCTTTTTCTGATATCTAAACTGCTTCCAATTGCCAGGCTTGCTGTTTTTTATTGGTAATTGTAAATTTCTTCTTTTTCGATCTAACACTATTCCTAATTACTTTTATAAGTGATGGTTGAGCCAACCTTCCCTTTTTTTTGATCTAAATTGGAACAAATAATTATTATAATTCATGCATTCATTTCTTAAATGTCAACCCTTTTAGTAAGGCTTCCCCACCCATCATTGCTAGCTCATGCCTTACATACTTATACTTCCCTTTCTTTAGATTCAGGTGGTACGCTGACTTAGTCAGTTAAAGTTCCTGCCTATTAAACAGCTAATCTTCGGTTCAAATCCAGTAGTGCCATATCTTTCTTTATGGATAGCCCGATGGCTCAGTGGTTCACATTACTGTCTCACAGCGCCAGGCACACAGGTTTGATTCCAGTCTTGGGTGACTGCCTGTGTGGAGTTTGCAAATTCTTCCCGTGTCCAACTTGGTTTCCTCCAAGCGCTCCAGTTTCCTCCCGTAGTCCAAAAATGTGCAGGTTAGGTGGATTGACCAGGGAAAATTTTCCAGTGGTGCCCATGGCTGTGTAGGCTAGGTGAATTAGCTATGGTAAATGCTCGTCATAAGGCCAGTTGATGGGCCAGTTGGCGTCAATCTGCATTGTTAGGGATTTTATGATTCCAGCTGATTAGTCTTGAGTTTACACAAGTGTAGTACAACAGGGAGTGAAGTAGTATTGAAGATAAGACCATAAGAAATAGGAGCAGAATTAGGCCATTCAACCCATCGAGTCTGCTCTATCATTCGATCATAGTTGATATGTTTCTCAACCCCATTTTCCTGCCTTCTCCCGTAACCCTTGACCCCCTTACCAATTAAAAATCTGTCTTAAATATATTCAGTCATTGGCTTTACAATGATTGGCACATCCCTTTACAGAAATGAGTTCCATACATTAACCATTCTCTAGCTGAAAAAATTTCTTGTCATCTCAGTTCTAAAAGGTCATCCCTTCACTTTGAGGCTATGCCGTCTGGTCCTAGTCTCTCCTACTAGTCGAAACATCTTCTCCACATCGACTCTATTTAGGCACTTCAGTATTTTGTAAGCTTCAATCAGTATCTCTCCATCCTTCTAAACTCCATCAAGTTACAGACCCATAGTCCTCAACTGCTCCTCATGTGACAAGCTCTTCATTCCTGATACTGTTTTTGTAAACTTCCTCTGGATCCTCTCCAATGGAACATATTCTTCCTTAGTTACGGAGCCAAAAACTGCTCACAGTTTTCCAATGCTGTCTGACCAGAGTATAATAACGCCTCAGCAGTACATTTCTGCTCTTGTATTCTAGCCCTCTTGAAATGAATGTCAACATTGCATTTGCCTTCCCAACTGCCAATGGAACCAACATGTTAACTTTAAGATAATCATGAACAAAGACTCCCAAATCTCTTTGTGCTTCAGATTTCCAAACCCTTTTCCTATTTAAAAAATAGTCTCTGCCTCTATTCTTCCTATGGAAGTGCATAACCTCACACTTTCCCACATTATATTCCATCTGCCAATTATTCACTCCATTGTCTGTCCAAGTTCTCTCCATAGTCATGGCCACTGTGTTCACTTTTGGCCCCTGAAGTCCTGATATGTTACTGGTATCTTCCACTGTGAAAACTGAAGATAAATGCCTATTCAGTTCCTCTGCCATTTCTTTGTTCACCAATACTACTTCACCAGCTTCATTTTCCAGCAGTTCACTGTCCACCCTTGCCTCTATCTTACCCTATAGATATCTAAAAAAA